>NW_007726473.1:342270-595467 GCF_000696425.1 Galeopterus variegatus
CTACTACTGCTGCTGCTGCCACCACTACTACTACTGCTACTGCTGCTGCTGTTGATGCTGCTGCTGCTACTACTACTACTACTACTGCTGCTGCTGCTGCTGCTGCTACTACTACTGCTGCTGCTGCTGCTGCTGCTGCTACTACTACTACTACTACTACTACTACTACTACTACTACTACTACTACTACTCTCCCTCTCTCATCAAACATCTTTTCTCCCTCTCAGGCACCTCAGCTTCTTACCTGCCCAGGATTCTTTTGTCAGCACAGAAGGGGATTTCAGAATTGCTAATAACTTGTTTTGAATGTGTTTAATAGGCTGTCCTTCCCAGTCGGAAAATCAGCCTAAACAAAAAATGCCTAAAGTAGGAATTTCAGAAAATATAAAACAGGGAACTCTGAAACTCCTGCACGTTTTATCACACGTGCCACTGCCTACCTTGCTTATGCTTAGATCTAAACCCTGTAGTTACAAGCAAGTTATGTGCCTTTGAGGCTACTGTTTACCAGAACGATTGGGGTGGATTGGTACAGAATTGGAGAATGGCGCAACAATTTTAACAGCTGCTGCTCCAGTTCACAACCAGAGGACACGACAACGCAGCATAGAAGCAGCTTGTAGCCTCATAGTCTTTGTCTCTATCTCCTCTGTCTCTGGGAGCCAAATCTTGTCACCCCTTCTAGCAGTACTATCCAAAGACTTCCAGATGTTTTTTTTTTGTTTGTTTGTTTGTTTTTCTCTTTGGTGCTAAAGGCAGTGAACTGACAGACTGTTTTTTATTTTCTCCTGACAGCCAGCAAATGTTTTGGCTGGAAACCTTCCCTGAATGACAGAATACAAAGTTTGAAAGAAACATTTTCATGAAATATGTCCCCCTGTGGGATGGATCTGGTTTGCACATTAAGACACTGCTGCCCTCACTCATAAGCACGATCTCATTCCTGCCTCCAAATGCTCTCTTTACATCATATAGATGTGTGGTCTCAATATTAGGGAACGTAAATGTGTTTTCCATACCCTTGAGTTATTGTCCCCTTTTTAGTATCTTTCCACCTTTTGGTATGGTAAAGGCTAAGAAAATAGACATCTAATACAAATCAAACAAGTAAAATAGTGGAATTAGGTAGAAAGGCCTATTATTGCTTCATAGATTGTTACATGCAGTTATCTATCATTTCTCTTCTATGATTTAGTTTGCCTTCATACTGTAAAAGGATCTACAATACCTAACGCAATTATTATATTAAACAAGAGTTTGCAGAGATATAAAATTAGTGATATAATTCACCACAACTACAGTTCAAGTGGTACAATTTAGTTGAAAGCAATATAGTGGTTTCTATCAGTACGTCAGTGACTTCGTTCAGAGTATGAGCAAGTTACTTGACTTTTTCACTTCAACTTCCTAATTTGTCAACTTACCACAATTTTCTTCTCACAGAGTTAGTGAAGGTTGTCTATTATCTATCTAAAAGGCTTCCATAGTCAATCGTACCAAACACAATTTCTATTGTCCTCATAATCTTATTGGAAAATACAACATTTGATATAGAACAAGATCTTGCTACTATTTTCTCTAAAGCTCTTTTAGTAGCAATTTGAAACAGCATTACTATTTTTTTTATTGTAGTGAATTTTCAACAAACTGAAGTAGAATAGTCTTCAGACAGTGTTGTCTTGGGAAGCTTGTTCATCAAAGCATATGTGTTCCAGTTCCAAGAAAGAGAGGCAAAATCATGCTGTGAAGAGGCAAACTGCTATTCTTTGAGCCTTATAATCTAATTTTTCTATACATAAATTTCAATTCTTCTTTTTTCCCTTCTTCAGAAGAGGGTTTCCTCTGCATACACAAAAAAAGTCCGAATATCCCATGTGTACTTATGCTAGATTCAAGCATTTGAGGAAAAAAAAAATGATGATGGTGATGCCATAACTGTCATTTGTATGGAAACAAAGTTTAAAGTTTGAAGTCCTATTCCTATACATTGTGTTTAATCCTCCCCAAAAATATATGAGTCATATGATTATCTCCATTTTATTTATGAAGAAACTGATGCTTGGAAAATCTATGTAATTGCACAAGGCCACACAGTATTTAGATAATCAGTCTATAAATTCAGCCTCTATGTCTCTAAAGTTATTGTATTAACCATATTACACTACATTTTTCAATGTCAGATAAGTCTGTACAGCACTTGATTTAATTTATTCTATTTTTCTTAATCATTAGGATCATTATCAGAAACAAAATGATGGTCAGGATGAACTGTGGGTCTGAAGTGGCATGGTAAGAACTCTGTGCTTTGGTGGTACTTCAGTCTTTGCATGATTAATCATATAACTTATTCTTCTCAATTAAATACATAATTTCAAAAGTGTATGGTATAGCTGTAACTCTGACATGATCTCAAGAATTCCAATTATGATACAGTGGACATGTTTCTCAGGATGCTTCAGTCTTAAAACACATTTGCTATTCATGACTGGCTTCTAAAAAATTAATAATGTCCTAATATTACTGTAAATAATGCAAACCAGGCATCTGAATCTTATTCAGAAAGTATAATTATTGATGTACCGGCCTCTTTTTTGATTTAGGGATTATAATTATTTACCTTCAAATTGCATAGACTTTCCCTTACATATTAAGGATATGAGATCTGAGATTATTAAGGAGTTTGGAGCTAAACAAATTTAGTACTAATAGCTTTCAAAAATAATAGTAATGTATATTATTATCTTATTTATGTATATTATAAGTTGTTCTTAATTTTAATCTAAAATTGAGCTCAATTTTTGATGATCGAATTTGTCTTTTAAAATACACAAAGAATTCATCATTTTACTCCTTACCATATAATGAGGGTATACACTTTATACATTAAATTGAATATATTATTATTTATATATTTAAAAGTACCAGAGAGAGTATTAATATTCATTGTGATAAGATTTCAATTACTACATGTTAGTAACATGACAGTTGCAGCATTAATTAATGCCATTTAATAAGAATTGGAATTTGTTTCCTTAAGTAATCTACTTCAATAATATAGGAATTTTGCCCTCATTGATATTCGACTCTTTGCTTCCTGATCCAGCAGAGTTAAAATTAGACTTTTCTGACCAAGCATAATCCTAGCTAAAATAATTATTCGATTGCCTTATTCCATGCTTCATAAAGAAATAGGTTTGCATAGCAAATCAACATTCATACAACTCAATATGCCATCATTTCCTATTAAATTAATGAAGAGGGTATATTTAAAAAGATGCCTTTACCACATGCTTAGCTAAAAAATTTTTCTCATAATAAAAGCTGTAATAGTAAGGTGAAAGAATTATGAATCAAAATGTCCTATTCCAATAATATTAATACCTGACTAAAATATGAATATAAAACTCATGATTTTACTGGAATTTTCTAAAATCAGACTTTTTAATGTGTCATATCAGTAAAACACCTTTGTTCTTTTTTTTTTTTTTTAAGATTTTGGTTTCCATTGTTTTCATATGAAGCAAATAACTAGTATCCTTGTCGACTTCTTTATTATACTTCGGAGCAGAGGTCATAAGTTCAAATGTCTTCAGAGATCAGGTTATGTACAAAAAAGGAAAAAAAAAAAAAGAGTGTATCACACCAACATAAAATAGTGGGTAGTGTTGAGGACTGTGAAAAATCCCAGATCTAGAACACACTATCTTTGAAACGATAACTAAGTTAAATAATACTACTAAATCTCGGTAGTTTTTATTTGCTAAAATGTTGATAATAATGACCACCTTGTATAGTTCCTGTGGGGATTCAAATATATAATATATTTAACGAATTAGCACCAATGAGAGGCATAGAGAGGGAGTCTAATATAGTGGTACCATATGTTCTGATTTGCCTGGGATGGTCTCAGTTTTTTATTCTCAGAAGTGTCCAGATTGTGAAATTATTATTAAGTCTTAATGTTAATAATGCAAAAGAGGGGATATAGGATAGCTACTGAGCATTCTCCACTAATGTTACTAGGCACCTATTTTCCTAATTTTCTTCTATCTGCATAATTCTCAAGATTCTAAGGTAATATTTGCTCTCCAGGGGGGTGTTTGCCTCTCTACAAGTCCTTTGAACACATGTTCTGACCCAAAGTTTCCTCAGTACTTATGCCCACAGGAGATCAAGAAGATTAATTTAGAGTTCTCTCTTTGTAACCCTTGCCTATCCACTCACCTGCTTTACACATCTTTTTCTTTTAGTAATCCTGAGAAATATAAATTGAACCTAGAAACTTGTGTCACTTTGAGCCAGACATTTCTCCCATCTCCTGGTCTTTTGGACCAGGAATCTAAGATCAACAGTGAAAAATACTTTTGAAAGATTTCAGATTCCCCTAAAAATGCCCAGATTGCAACCACATGATGAGGGTAAACAACCAGTCAATGGATAGTTCTATTTTAGACAATTGATATAAATCTATGAAGATAAGATGCAACTTGGAAAAACTATATACTACCCTATTTAGAGGTACTCTATGTGCATGCTGACAAGTTTGCGATGTATACAAAGTGGACACTTAATATAGAAATTGCATTTCATATTACTGTCTTCAACTTCTAATATGGTTTTGGCAAAAAGGCTGATGATATTGATTACTTCTAATTACTGAACAATAAACATTATTCAGTCTGTTAATTCATTTCTCTCTGTCATGGACTTCTGCTATGTATTGCTATGGTAATAATCTTGAAGCAATAGGATTGTGGAAAGGTCACCAATTAACAGAACCCATTGATAAATATATTAAATATTATAGTGATTTATTTTAGGAAATAATATAATGTTTTTGAGAGAATATAACACATGATAGTTTAAATTCAAAGGATGTTACAATGATTCAATCTATAATACAGCTTCCAGGGTCTTAGTCAGAGGCCATGGTATTTCAGTACACATATTATTACATCAGGTTAATTTATGACATGTTCAAATATATTTTGAGAAAATAAATCCCCAGAAAAAAAGGCTGTACTCGTGAGATCTCTAAATTATGAGTTAAAAATACATATTTAAAACAGTGCATGACATTTTTTTCTATAACTTTCTATTTATATAAAATTTAGTTTAATATTATATGAGAAGAAAAGCCCCTGAAAAATTCACAGTTATATATATAGTAATACATATACTATATGCATTATAATCTATCAGCATGAAAATGTTTCAGGTCCATTTCATTACTACTACTATTATTAAACTACTACTAATGTAGTGAAATTACTAATGTAATTTCATCATTATGCTCTTCATCAAACAAAGTAGAGATTAACCTGGAAATACTGCATACCTCACATACATTGATTTTTCTTTTCTTAAGATTGTTTTAGTGATTTTGGTAAAAGATTCTTAAAACATTATTTTTAAAGAAGAAGGGCTTGAATTACTATATTTTTTTTTTTAATGGGGAAGGTAAAATAGATCATGGCCAAGAAATAGTTAAGTTCTCTCCCTCCCTCCAGTCTCTGGACATCTCTGGTTAATCTTTCGAGCATTGTCCCTTCTGTGAATAGTATTTAATATTACAGAACCTCTTTGCTCATTGCCCTAAAAGTACGCAGGTGTAGCTGACAGGAAAGGACTCTAGGAACTGAAACTTGTTCATAAAATAATGCTTCAATGTTTAAATAATTCTTATTTTAGTAAGGGAGTTGTGCAGTGGTTGGCTTTTGACAAAGATTTGAAAATGTTGGCCCTTTGCAAAAAAACATACAGAAAATATATAAATACCCTTCCCTGAGCCAATCTTACATCCTTTAAAATCACCAACATCAGCTCCTAGGAAAAAGGTTGGAAGGGACTTTGACATATACCAACTCTGAACTGTTATGCATATATGGCTCAATGCATTCGTCCCTTTGTGGTTGTAGAATTCCACCTGATATAAATATGTAGAGGAATTTCTTTAATAAGTTTGTTTTTTATTTTTCTCTTCATGTACAGTCTTCTTTGATTTTTTGAATCATCAGGAAAAGCTGCTACACCTCCAGAAAGATACCAGCAGTAATGACATAGGTCTGGGGCTGTTTCTGTTTTGCTCATAAGACTACTGAAATTTAAGAAAGCTAGTAGGAGAAATAGTCTCCGGTCATTCATTAATTCCAGTTCTAAAACACTTTTAAAGTTTATAAGCACAATATCCTTTGGTTGAGATTTCCATTAGAAAAAGGACCTTTAGTGTCACAATATTTTTTTTCTTTTTTAAACCTTTTTTTTAATTTTCAAATAATTGCAAACTTAACAGAAAAGTTGTGAGAATTTCTATTTACCCATCGCTTAGATTTCCCATTTGAAACATTTTCTTATATTTGCATTACTGTTCTCTTTTTCTCTATTCACATTCACAACACACATTATTTTCAAAACACTTTGAAAATAAGTTGCTTACATAGTGCCTCTTTAGCCCTAATTACTTTAGTATTTATTTTCTAAGAACAAAGAGTGTTCTTTATAATTATCATGATCAGGGTTTTTTTCAAAATTTGCCAAATGTCTCAATTATATACTTTATAAAAATGGAAAATAAATCCTAATCCAGTATTGGATCTATTGCATTTAGTTATAAGGCCTTTTTTCTCACCTTTAGCCTGGAACAGTTCCTCAGGTTTTGGGGGGAAGGAATGTGGAAGAGTGAGAAGTTTTTGTAATCTTAATATTTTTGAAGATTATAGGCTGCTTATTTTTTGACTTTTCTTGTATTTGTTTGCATTTCTTTATGATTAGATTAAGGTTATTCATTTTTAGCAAGAATACTAAATAAATTATGTGTTCTTTTCAGTGTATAGTATCAGGAGGCAAATAAAGTTGGTTTATCCCAGTCTTAGTGATGTTAAATTTAGTCACTTAGTTAAGGCATTGTCTGTCTTGGTTTTTCACTGTAAAATTACATGTCATTTTTAAGTCTGTATTTTGGGCAAGGAGGCAAAGAAAACCACAACCACAGGCTTCCAAAGCTGAGGCTGTCAACTGAAGGAGTCATGATCTTAAGAGAGTAGGAAAAAGGTGGTCCCACTTTGGTGACTTTCATTTTCTAGATATTTACTTAATATTCTAATTACAATTCAAAACTGGACTGTGGATTGATGACTATAAAAACTCCCTAGAATTGAGTAGTATTTACAAATGTTTGTTCATACAATCTTCAGTGTTATGAACTTTTCCAATTAGATATAAATATACCATCTGATTAAGTTTTTCTTTAGGTTTGAAAGATTTTCAAAGACAAAATTTGGATAATCTGACTCTTTTGAAAACAAACAGGTTTTTAAAGTTATATATTGAGAACAGAATGGAGAAGGGACTTTGAGACAAGAAATATGAACTCCAAGTCTGACCTGTTTCAAGCCCTCATCATCTTGCACATTCCAGACTGGTCTCCTGTGCAGTCCCTACCACTTCGACAAGTCTCTTACATGGATTCAAATTATCCTTTTGTAACACCAAACAGCCATTTCCCCATTTCTCTCCTTCTCCTCAGGCCTCCCTGTTTCCTGAGACATAAAAATATTAAAATTAGTCCAATTAATAACTGTACAATGGCCTCTAAGTGTTCAAGTGAAAGAAGAGCTGCATGTCTGTCACTTTAAATCAAAAACTAGAAATGATTAAGCTTACTGAGGAAGACATATCAAATGTTAAGATAGGCCAAAAATTAGGCCTTTTGTACCAAACAGCTAGCCAAATTGTGTATGCAAAGAAAAAGTTCTTGAAGGAAATAAAAAATGCTACCCTAGTGAACACATGAATGATAAAAAAGCAAAACATCTTTATCACTGACATGGGGAAAGTTTTCTTGGTCTGGATAGATCAAACCAGCCATAACATTCCCTTAAGCCAAAGCATAATCCAGAGCAAGGCCCTAACTCTCTTAAATTCTGTAAAAGCTGGAAGAGGACAGAAAGGTGCAGAAAAAAGTTCTGAAGCCAACAGAGGTTGGTTCATGAGGTTTAAGGAAAGAAGCCATCTGTAGAACATAAAAGTGCAAAGTGAAGCAGCGAATGCTGGTGTAGAAGTTGCAGCATGTTATCCAGAAGATCTAGCAAAGATCACTGATGATGCTGACTAAACAACGGATTTTTAGTGTAGATGAAACAGCCTTAGATTGGAAGTTGCCATCTAGGACTTTCATAGCTAGAAAAAAGAAGTCAATACCTGACTTCAAAGTTTCAAAGGATAGGCTGACTGTCTTATTAGGGACTAATGCAGCTGGTGGCTTTAGCTAAAGCCAATGCTCATTTACCACTCAAAAATCCTAGTGCCCTTAAGAATTATGCTAAATGCACTCTGCCTGTACTCTATAAATGGAACACCAAAGCCTTGAAGACAGCACATCTGTTTACAGTATGGTTTACTGAATACTTACTAGGACACATGTTGAGACCTAGTGCTCAAAAAAAAAAAAAAAAAGACTCCTTTTAAAACATTACTGCTCACTGACAATGCATCTAGTGACCAAAGAGTTCTGATGGGAATGTACAAGGAGATTAATGTTGTTTTCACACCTGCTAACACAATATCCATTCTGTAGGCCATAGAGCATGTAGTAAATTTGACTTTCAAGTCTTGTTATTTAAAAAAAATAAATTACATCAGGCTATAGCTACCATAGATAGTGATTCCTCTCATTATATTTGGGAAAAATAAGTTGAAAATACTCAGGAAAATGTATCGATGCCATTAAGAACATTTGTGATTCATGGGAGGAGTCAAAAATATCAACATTAATACAAATTTGGAAGAACTTGACCCCAACCCTCATGAATGACTTTTAGCGATTCAAGACTTCAGTGGAGGAAGTAACTGCAGATGTGGTGGAAATAACAAGAGAACTAGAATCAGAAGTGGAGCCTGAAGATGTGACCGAATTGCTCCAATCTCATGATAAAAGTTTAACATATGAGAAGTTGCTTCTTATGAATGAGCAAAGAAAGTTTGTTTGTTTGTTTGTTTTGTTTTGAGACAGAATCTATTCCCGGTGAAGATGCTGTGAACATTGTTATAATGACAACAAAGGATTGAGATATTACATAAACCTAGTTGATAAGGCAGCATAAAGGTTTGAGAAGATTGTCCCCAATTTTGAAAAACATTTCTGCTATGGGTAAAATACTATCAAACACCATTGCATGCTACAGAAAAATCTTTTGTGAAAGGAAGTGACAATCAATGTGGCAAATTTCATTGTCTTATTTTAAGAAATTGCTACAGTCACCCCAAACTTCAGCAAACACCTCCCTGATCAGTCAGCAGCCATCAGTATTGAGGAAAGACTCTCCACCAGCACAAAGGGTATGACTCCCTGAAGGCTCAGATGATAATTCACATTTTTTAGAAATAAAGTATTTTTAATTAAGGTATGTACATTGTTTTTTAGACATGATGCTATTGTACACTTAATAGACTACAGTATAATGTAAACCTAACTTAATAGACTACAGTATAATGTAAACCTAACTTTTATATGCACTAGAAAATTTAAAAATTTGTGTGACTCACTTTACTGCAATATTAGCTTCATTGTGATGGTCTGGAACTCAACCTACAATATCTCCAAAGTATGCCAGTACATTGTGTCATAACACAAGAGACTAAACACTTTCACCAGTTTCTTCCTCAGTGACCTTCTATAACTTCCACATGTTCTTACCACTCCACTCACTTAGTTGCTGGAATAGAATGTTTTAAGGCTAAAGTTGTCTCCCAAGAGAACAAGAAACTGAGACTGGAAAATTATTCTGGCACCTTAGCTTTGCAGCTTCCTCAAAGGTGTAATAAGAGCACCAGTGTCTATTATGCATGTATACTTGATATAATTTAAGAACTCTCATTAAAAAGAAAGGTGGGAAATTATACCTAAAAAGCTTTGGAGAAATTCTTCGTTAAACTTTAAAAAAATATCTGGCCCCAAATAAGGTAACTGCATTAATATATTCTATATCACCTTTGTAGAGAATTATCAATAAGCAAATGTAATATTTCTGTTCAAGAAAGCACTTTTAAGCTCTTCTAATAATTGAATTCTACTGAAGACCTGGAGCAATTCCATAGCCAGTTTAAATAGAGTGCAGTGTTAGTAATGATTCGCAATAACATATTTGGTTTTTATATATGTGTATGTACTATAAATGGATACATAAGTATTACGTAAGTATTGTATGTTAACCCACCTTCCAGGGTTGTATGGAAATATTTATGGACAAAAAATGCAGACTTACAGTTATTCTTGAAGAGAATTTTGAATTTCCTCAGAGAATTTTACTGGATTTAAGAAAAAATTCTCCAGGGCTGAGTAGCTCTATATCACAACTGAAATTAATAGAAAAGTTATCCATAACTATATTTTGCATTGCCCACATTTTTTCAGCAACTCAGAGAATAAAGAATATTATAACATTTTGCAAGAAAAATCCTAATTATATTATATAATAGTTTTATTGAAGGATAGTTACTACTTGAAGATTTGCTCTGAGAACCATTTTAAGCTTATTTTATGCTTCAGAGAAGAAGAGCTGTTGATCAAGAATCAATGTCCACCATCAGTTTGAGAACTTAGAGTACTACATACTTGTCAGCACTGCTCATTTACCAACTTATTTCCACTACTCTTCAAATGGTTGAAACTCCAACAGAAATGAAAAACACACTTTTTCTAAGTTACTGTAATGAGATCTGGACTTTACATAGGGCATGCTTGATTCAAACTAAAAATTTTTTAAACAGAGATAAAAATTAATGGGCTGCATGCTATGAAAGTTAGGAGCTGTGTTTTACTCATCTTTACATGCTCGACAGACTAGTAAGTGACATAAGTGAAGCAGGTAGTTAAAAACAATCCATAAGAAGGAACAGAAAGAAGTAGCAATGGAAGATTTTAATAATAACATCTATCACTTGTTGATAGATTATTCTGTGCCAGGAACTATGCTACTTACTCCACTTTCATTATCTTATGTACTTTCTACAACAATCATGAGGAAGAAAGGTAAAAGACAGAAATACAGAATAAAATATTTTTAATGAGAAGAAATAATGTGTCTATTAACTGAAACATGCATCAGATATTACATAATTATTATCAGTGTGTATTAATAGAGCAATGAGGAGAAAACCAAGACCAGCAAGCTAAGGGAAGAAAAACCAGTTAAATGTCCTATTCTTTTAAAACCCAGATTATGCATCTGTATGTTTTTACACACACTAACAATTTTTGCTGTTTTTTATTAATAAGTTAATATTTGTGTATAGAGGGTAAAATTCAGAACAATAAGTATAATAAGAAAAATACAGAGTTTAATGAAGCCACTTGTCTTTCATCAAATCCTGTATTTTCAGAAGAAGCCATTATTGAACATTCTCTTATGAGGTAAAAACATTCTTTTAAAATAGACCTTTAATAGCACCAAAGTCAGGGTGGCATAACGCCCCACCCATACACACATACTCTCCCCATACACTCATGTGACTTATGCACATACAATAAAAATCATAGCTGATGCCAGAAGAATTTCCTTTCTACAGACATAGAAGTAGCACATTTGAAAGTCCTTTGATCCATTAGGGGAAATTTAGTTTTCATAAAATATGTGCTGGTACAAATTAAAAAGTTGAGATTCAGAGAACAAGCAGTGTTGTCTGTCAAAAATCATTCTTTTCTTTTTCAAAGACTTCAGTAACATCCTGGGAGTTTGGCCATCATGTCCCAATGCAGGGCCCACCTATTTAAATCAGTATTTACTTGATTAATATGTTTGAATCATCTAGTAAAGTCATTGGGATGCAGCTGGAATGCTAATGCTGAAATTGTATGATCTGTTTAAAACTTGGTTTTGTGGTATAAACAAATGTCTGTATTAATTTTGTTTTCCAATTTTATTAACAATGGCACTGGTATCTTTTAATTGAGTTAAAAGTTCACATAAAATTTTTATTTAATCTCACTTGCACCTTAACAAAACAATAGCATTAGCACATGTTAGGTATCTAAGTTAAAATCTGAGTTAGAAAAAAAGATATAGAGAGTTTCAAATTCACTTTATCATAAATATCTATTTAATTAAATAATTAGATATTTTGCACTTACACTTTTCAAATGAATGTGTTTTGCCAGATCAATCCTTTACATTCTTTAAAATCAACAATAATTTTGCATAAATATATTGATAGAGTGGGTACAGACTTCATGAATGCGACCCCAAAAGCACAGACAACCAGAGGAAAAATAAACAAATGGGATTATATCAAACTAAAAAGCTTCTGCACAGCAAAAGAAACAATCGACAGAGTGAAAAGACAACCAACAGAGTGGGAGAAAATATTTGCAAAATATACATCGGACAAAGGATTAATACCCAGAATATACAAAGAACTCAAACAACTCTAAAGCAAAAAACAAAGAAAAAAAAAAAACCCACAAATAACCCAATTAAAATATGGGCAAAGGAGCTGAATAGGTATTTCTCAAAGGAAGATATATGAATGGCCAACAGAGACATGAAAAATGCTCAACATCACTCAGCCTTTGGGAAATGCAAAACAAAACCATTTTGAGATACCATCTTACTCCAGTTAGGATGGCTAATATCCCCAAAAAACAGAATGATAAATGCTGGCAAGGTTGCAGAGAAAAAGGAACTCTCCTACCCTATTGGTGGGACTGCAAAATGGTACAGCCTTTATGGAAAATGGTATGCTGGTTCCTGAAACAATTACAGGTAGATCTACCATATGACCCAGCTATTCCACTGCTTTGAATATGCCCAGAGGAATGGAAATCATCATGCTGAAGGAATACCTGTAATCCCATGTTTATTGCAGCACTATGTACAATAGCCAAGAGTTGGAACCAGCCCAAATGTCTATCATCAGATGAGTGGATAAGGAAATTCTTGTATATTTACACAATGGAATACTACTGTGCCATAAAAAATAATGAAATACAACCATTCACAACAACACAGATGGACTTAGAGAAAATTATATTAAGTGAAACAAGTCAGGCACAGAAAGAGAAATACTGCATGTCCTCACTTATTTGTGGGAGCTAAAAATAAATAAACAAGTAAATATACAACCAAATAAATGGTGGTGGGGGAAATAAGACACAACAACTACAATAATACCTTGGACTTGTTAGACAAGTGAACAGGTATTATGTAGATGGGGGAGGGGAAAGAGTGGGAACAGGGAGACAGAATGATAGGGAAGGTGGAAAGAGGAACAGGGAAAGTGACACAAAAATCAAGTACAATGTATATTGAGAAGTTAAAACAATAAATAAATAAATAAAAATAACACAATGTAAGTTGATGTTTTAGCCTTTGAAAGCACTTTTGAGGAACCAGGAATTCATTTCACTCATTATTTTAGTACCCATCCCCCCCCCCCAAAATGACCAACGAAAAAGGTCTGGTGCTACCCCAAAGAGGAACAGGGAAAGTGACACAAAAATCAAGTACAATGTATATTGAGAAGTTAAAACAATAAATAAATAAATAAAAATAACACAATGTAAGTTGATGTTTTAGCCTTTGAAAGCACTTTTGAGGAACCAGGAATTCATTTCACTCATTATTTTAGTACCCATCCCCCCCCCCCAAGATGACCAACGAAAGAGGTCTGGTGCTACCCTCCCCCATAAAAAGGGACAAAAACATCAGAAAAACAAATATGTTTTGACTAGGATGACTGAAGAAGTATGATGCAGAGTGATGAGATCCTTGTGAAATGTGGAAAATGGGAACAACACCATAGAGAGCAGAGCAGGGCATCCAGCCTCTGCCCTGCCATAGGGATTGGCTCACAATAAGGCAGAGAGAATGTAAGCTGAAATAGACCCCAGCTGTTTCCACTGCCACCAAAAATGCCAGCAACCCTGCAAGAAGAGAGATTCCTCTTTTTTCAGGGCACAGGCTCAGTTGGAGAGTAGCTGATAGTGTAGCTGCACAGTCTCATAGTGGAAACCCAAGGGGAGAAAATTCCCTCTTACCCTGAGTGGCTGAGATGCACCACCATCTTGAAGCCAATGGAAAGAGTGCACCCTGTCTCAGACCCAGTGAGACTGATTACCTTTATCTGGAGGTCTGGTGTTCATTCACACAGGTTCCGGCAGAACCATGGCCTAGGCTGCCTGGAGCTTAGGACAGATAGAAAGATTGAGAGTGCAGTGTCTGTACCCACACAACACCCCATTCCCCCTCAGATGACCAGGAAGACCAGGTGAGCAGAAAAGCCACCAAGATACAGCAGTACCCCCCCATTTGTGGCCCATCCCACACTGCCTGCAGACCTGTACTGGTCCACAGCCAGCCCAGCTCTATCCCTGCTTCCCACCATGACCTTACACACATTTGCATCGCTGCCAGCAGGATCAGAACCCCAGCTGCCTGGAGCCTAGGCCAGAAAGAGGGACCAAGACCCCACCATCTGACCCCATGCAATACTTCCTCACCCCTGGGGTAGGCATGTAAACCAGCTGGGGGGTGAGGGAAGCCACTAGTAAGTGGTTATTTACCACATCCACGTGCACCAACCCTGCACAACCCATGGACCTGCTGAGTCCATGGGTGCCAATACCAACATCCAGCCCTGTGGTGGTCTCTCCTTTACCCATAGCCCTCCACAGATCTAGAGTGCTGCTGGGTCTTGAAAAATCTGTACAGGCTTCCTCCAGACTCCATGATTGATCCAGTGGCCTTCTACAGAGCTGTAAGGCCCTGCTACAACAGTGTATACCTGCTCACTGAGCAAAGCGGATCATCCACCTCAACAAGAAACCCACCCCAACAAGAAACTGCTGAGGCCCCCATTGCCTAGGCCACCAAGGCACCCACAGAAAACTCCAAGATTGAATACAGTTGAATAAGTTGCATGAAGTGTGCACTACCGTATTAACCCAGATCCAAGCTTAAAATGTCCAATCCAACTATCAATATAGAACATTTCTACAGGAAAGAGTCTTTCTTTTCATAAACCATGCCTAGACTGAAAAATTACACCACCATGTGCCTAGACATTAATGCAGAGATACAAGAACTATGAAAAAACAGGGAAATATTACTCTCCCAAAAGACTACAATTCTCCAATATGAGACCAGAAACAAAAGGAAATCAATGAGTCACCTGTAGAGGAATCCCAAGTGGCAATACTAAGGATACTCAAAATCATGGATGAAAAAATAGAAATCACAATGAACTTAAAAAGAAAACAGAGAATATGTATGAGAAATTCGACAAAAATATAGAAATAATAGAAAGGAACAAAGCAGAAATCCTCGAACTGAAGAATTCATTCAACGAAATTAAAAATACAACTGACAGAATAAGCAGCAGGCTAGAAAAAGCTGAAGAAAGAATTTCTGAAATAGGAGACAGGCTTTTTGAATTAACACAGTTGGACCAAGAAGAAGAAAACGAATTTTTAAAAAATGAAGAAGGGCTTCTGGTCAAGTTGGCAAAATAGATGGTCCCCAGCATTACTCTCTCCCACAAATCAGCCAATTCACAGCTATTCAAAAACAATGACAGCCAAGCTGGAGCCGCTAGAGTTCAGGGGAAGAGGAGGACAGACCTGTGGAGTTCATGAATACAGGAGAAGCCACAATGAGAGAAAGAAAGGATTGCTCCTACCATTTTGAGTCCTGGTCACCTCAAGGTTGGAGCCAGTGAGTGCATGGAGTAAGAGCTGGCAAAAGCCATATCTATGCCCTTCCTATGAAGTTGCTTGGAGATGGCAGGGGAGAAGAGGGTCTTGGTGGACCCCAGTTCAGCAGGACCAATAACAGCATTCCCTTTGACCCACATAAGAGTGAGAAGCCAAAACAACTGAAAAGGGAGCTGCTCAGAAGCTGGTAAGTCATCACAAGGGACCAGCATATGGGTGGTGGAGGAGATGGGCCCACCAGGGGAACACTGGGGCACAACAAGGACAACGTGATCTGCCCTCCACTCTGTGTAGACTGGTCAGGAATATAGAACTGCATGGGGAGAAGTTTGCTTAAAAGACTCAGGTCCAGAGAAGAGTTTCCACGCAACCCAGGGGTAACAGACATCATAAGACCCAGAAGTAGCTACAAAGTCAACCATTAAAACCTGAGCTGCACAAAAAGCCTTCCCCAGGGAATCAGCAGTAAAGCAGCAATATTGTTCAACCACAGGGCTCAAGTGCTGGTCACCACAGGAAGTTCCCCCATTTTAGAAGTAAGTAAAGGACAACAAATTAGCTCCAGTGCAGAGTTTAAATAGTTGGAACAGTGAATAATCCAACACAGAATTGAAAAACAAAAATAAAAACAAAAAACAAACAAACAAAAAAACACCCACATATCAGAGAAAAAAAATTATATTAACTAGTAAAGGTCTGACTTCACCAAAGAATACCTATAAAACCTAATAGGACCAGAATCCCCCTGGGCCCCCAAACCAGAGAGCAGCGAGGGGCAGGAACCTCAACCATGCTCCCTGCCACCCACAACCACCCCAGTGATGACCACCAAACCACCACAGGAAGTTCCTCAGGCTCCCAAGCTGGGGCACTGGAGGGCCGAGGGTTTTAGCCACACACCCCTGACATCTGCATTCAGCCTAGCAATGACCAAGCCAACACTGGAAGCCCCCAGGTCTCCCCTGAAGGAATGAGGAGGTTGCCACAAGCCTCAAACATACCCTCCTCATTCTTCCTTCTCCCATCCTATTTCCATCCCCTTTCTCTTCCCACCCAACTGCTTCACAGCAACATCTTAGAATGTGAAAACAGATGAAACATGGGACCAACCCCTCCTCCCATAATCAGGCATGCTTGCACTGCTTTGGGGCCTGCCTGGGATCCTGAGGTATGGATCTGGGGACCAATGCCTCCTCCCACAACCAGGCAAAGAGCATGCCAAAAACATCACTTCCATGTGGATGGCCCACCACAACTACCACAATAGGCATGGCTGCTGCAAAAGCAGCTAGATACCACAACCACCATGCAGATGGCCTACCAGCCACTCATTGTTATTGACACAAGGAGAGTCACCAATGGAGATCAAAGAAAAGAAGAGGATGTCTCTCTCCACAAAGCCCATTCCAGAGTGACAGAAGAAGCATCTACTCTACAGTAATAGTGGGGGACCTGAACACACCTCTCTCCGTACTGGACAGATCATCTAGGCAACAAATCAACAGAGTAACTGATACTCTTTCAGAAGGAGAGAAGAAATCTAGGGTTATCAGAGGTGGGAGAGGGAGGGAGAAGGGGATGGGGAGAGATTGGATAAGGGGCCAGGAAAGAACAGATTGACATATCAAAGTGCTATAAGAAAAAACTGCCAACCAAGAATACTATATCCAGCAAAACTTTCCTTCAGAAATGAAGGAGAAATAATATATTTGCCAGAGGACCAAAAACTGCAGCAGTTGACTACCACAAGACCAGCCTTTCAAAAAATCCTCAAAAGAGTCCTACATCTGATATCAAAAGCAGGATATATATCACTATAAATACATGAGAAAGAATAAAAACTGCTAGGAGAAGAGACATGCAAATGAGAAAGAGAAAGGAAATATATCTTATCGCTACAAAAAAAATACCAAACAGTAAAGATAAACAATAAAAAGGAAAGAAATAAACAAAAGAAATATAAAACAACTATAAAGAAGTTAATAAAATGTCAAGAATAGGCAATACCTTTCAATAACAATCCTGAATGTAAATGGATTAAATAGTCCACTTAAAAGATATAGAATGGGTGAATAGATTAAAAAACTAGATTCAACTATATGATGCCTGCAAGAAACTCACTTCACCAATAAAGATACACAGAGACTAATAGAGAAGGGATGGAAAAAGGTATTCCATGCAATTGGAAACCAAAACCAAGTAGGAATTGCCATACTTACATTAGATAAAATTGACTTCAAACCAATAACTATAAAAAGAGACAAAGAAGGACACTATATCTCTTTCTGTTCTGCTATTTTCTGCCATGCGGGACCCCTGCATTGCTGTAAAGCCACCACCAAAGAAGGCCCTCACTAGTTGTGCTCCCTGGACTTTGAATTTCTCAGCCTTCGAAAGCATAAGCAATAAATTGTGTTTTCTTTATAAATTACCCAATTCCAGGCATTTTGTTATAAGCAAACAGAAATGGACTAATACAGAAAATTGGTAACAAGGAATAAGGTGTTGCTTATAACAGATAAAATGTGGAAGCAGTTTTGGAACAGGCTAATGGGCAAAGCCTAGAAAAATTTGAAGGAGCAGGCTAAACAAAGCCTAGCTGCTGGTGAGAGTTTAAAAGACAAGAAAACCAGAGAAGGTTTAGAACTTTCTTTTAAGACTAGTTAAATGGTGGTGAGCAGAATGCTGATAGAAATATGGACAGTAAAGTCCATACTGAAGAGATCTCAGATGTAAATGAGCAGGAACTTATTGGAAACCAGGGTAAAGATTACCCTTGCTATGAACTGCCAACGAATTTTGTTCCATTCTGTTCATGCCCAAAAGTTTCATGGAATGTGAAACTTAAAGGTACTGACCCAGAGTATTTGGTGGAAGACATTTCTAAGCAGCAAAGTATTCAAAAAGCTGCATGGCTACTTGCAACAGCCTACACTGAGTTATGATAGAAAAGGCATGATGTAAAGCCAGAATGTGCCACTGAAAGCGAAGCAGAGTGTAAAGATATGGGCAATTTGCAGCCTGGACATGTGGTAGAGAAGCAGAGAGCATTTTTAGAAGAAAAATGCATGCAATGCTGCTAAGAAATTTAGTAGAATGGAAAGAAATTATCAAGAGAAGGGGGGAAATGCCCTGAAGGCATTGCAGAAACCTCTGGAACCATCCCTTCCATTACAGGCCCAGAAGCCTGAGACAGAATGGTCTCAGGGAACAGGCCTGAGGTACCCTGCATGGGCTCAGTGCCCAGGTCCACCTCAGGATGCTGCTCCCCATATCAGCACTCCAGCTGCTTCAGCTGCTCTACCAATGTCTAAATTGGCTTCAGGTATGGTTGGACTGGCAGTTTCAGAAAACATAAGCCAGGAGCCTTGGCAGAGTCCACATGGTGTTAAGTCTGCAGGCTCACAGAATGCCAGAGCTATGAAGGCTTGGGAGCCTACACTACAATTTCAAAGGATATATGGAAAAGCCTGGGATCCCAGGAAGATATCTGTCACAGGGTGAAGTCACCACAGACAGCCTTAACTAGGGATACCAAGCAGAAACGTGGGGCCAGAATTGCCCCAGAAGAACATCATTAGTCCCATGTCTAGTAGAGCCTTGGGAGGGGGACTGACATGGAGACCCCAGAATTGTGGAGTTACCAGCATGCTATGCCAGCCTGTGAAAGCTAAAGCATCACCTGAGAACAGAAAAGCCATAGAAGTGGAGCTGCCTGAGGACTTGGAGGCCCAATTGCACAAGGGTGAAGAGACCAATGAACATGGAGTCAAGGTACATGATTTGACAGCTTTGAGATGTAATGCCTGTTCTGCTGGGTTTCAAACTTGTTTAGGACATGTTACCACTTCTTTTGGCCTATGTCTCCCATTTTGAATAGGAATATGTACCCTATGCTTGTCCCACCATTGTTTCTTGGCAGTAGATAAATTGTTTTGATTGCACAGATGGGACTTTGAACTTGGCCTTTTGAGTTTAAACAAGTTAAGACTTTGGGGGGACCAGGAGAAGAATGCTGTAGATTAGATGCCCCCCCCACACACACACACACTCCTCATTGAAGCTTAAATCTCTACTGTAACTGTTGAGGGTGGGAAATCCTGTTATGGTAATTGAAAGGTGGGGCCTTGAAGAGGTAATTAGGTTATAGGACCATGCTGCAGTGAATGGATTAATAATGGTGGTCATGGGCATCACTCTGAGGACTTTAAAAAGGAGAGCATAAGAAGGGTCACTCTGCTCCATCATTTTCTGCCATGTGAGACCCCTGCATTGCTGTAAAGCCACCACCAAAGAGGACCCTCACCAGATGAGTTCCCTGGACTTTAGCTATCCCAGCCTTTCAAACTATAAGCAATAAATTTTGTTTTCTATGTAAATTTAAAAAATAAAAATAAAATATATAAAAGACACCATATAATGATAAAAAGATCAATAAAAGAAGAAGATATAACAATCATAAATATATATACACCCAACATTGGAGCAGCAAGATGTATAAAGCAACCGTTATTGGATCTGAGGGGAGAGATAGTCCCCAACACAGTAATAGGACTTTAACATGACACTCAGCATTGAGCAGATCATCTAGACAAAGAATCAGCAGAGAAATATTGCATTTAAACAACACTTTAGACTAATGGACTTGACAGACATTTACAGAACATTTCATTCAACAACTGCACAATACACATTCTTCTCAACAGCGCATAGATCAATCGCTGGGATAGGACAAATGTTAGGTCACAAATGAAGCTCAAAATTTTAAAAACATTGAAATCATATCATGTACATTTTCAGGCTGCAATGGAAAAAAATTAGAAACTAACAATAAACGAAATCGTAGAAACTATACAAATTCATGGCAATTAAATCACACACTCCTGAATGATCAATGGGTCAAAGAATAAGGCACGAAATAAAAAAATTCCTTGAAACAAAGGAAAATACAAGCACAACTTACCAAAACAGATGGGATACTGTAAAAGCAGTACTAAGATGGAAGTTTGTTGCAATAATGGCTTATATCAAAAAAATAGAAATACTTCAAACATAAAACCTAGCATTATACTTCAAAGAACTAGAAAAACAAAAATAATCCAATCCCAAAACTAATAGACAGAAATAGTTAAGATCAGAGCAGAGCTAAATGAGATAGTGACCAAAAGATTCATACAAAAATTCAACAGAAAGAAAATGATTTTTTGAGAAGGTAAACAAAATAGAGAAGCAATTAGCCAAACTAAAAAAAAAAAAAAAAAAAAAAAAAAAAAAAAAAAAAACATAAAATAAAAACTAAGAAGAAAGAAGACCCTAAAAACAAATATCACAAATATCATATATGAAAAAGGACACATTACAGCTGATACCACACATATAAAAAGAATCATTAGAGACTATATGAAAAACTATGTGCCAACAAATTTGAAAATTGGAATGAAATCAGTAAATTTCTGGACTCACAAATACTACCAAGACTGAACCAAGAAGAAAAAGAAAACCTGAATACACCAATATTGAGCAACAAGATTGAAGCAGTAATCAGCACCCTACCAACAAAGAAAATCCCAGGACCAGATGTCTTCACCATTGAATTACACCAAACCTTAGAATAATTATTAACACCAATCCTTTTAAAACTACACCAAAAAAAAACTGAAACAGAGGCAATTCTCACAAACTCATTGCATGAGGACTGCATCACCCTGATACCAAACACATAACAAAAAAAGAAAGCTACAGGCCAATATCCTTGATAAACATAGACTCAAAAATCCTCAACGAAATATTAGCAAACAGACACAATGGTACATCCAAAAGATTATATAACATGATCAAGTGGGATATACCCCAGAGTTGCAAAGATAATTCAACATATGAAAATCAATAAATGTGATAAACCACATCAACAAAAGCAAGGACAAAAACCATATGATTATCTCAATAGACAGAAAAAGCATTTGCTAAAATTCAACTTCATGGTAAGGACTCTCAATAAAATAGTTATAAAAGGACAGTATCTCAACACAATAAAAACTATATATGACAAACCCACCACCAGTATCATCCTGAATGGGGAAAAGGTGAAAGCAGGAACAAGACAAGTATGCCCACTCTCATCACTCCAACAAAGTATTGGAAGTATTAGTCACAGCAATCAGGCAAAAGAAATAAATAAAAGAGCATCCAAATTTGAAAGGACAGTCACATTTTCCCTGTTCACAGATGGCATGATGCTATATATAGAAAAACCTACAACCTCTACCAAAAAACTACTACAGCAGATAAATGAATTCAGTAAAGTTGCAGGACATGAAATCAATATGCAAAAATCAGTAGTGTTTTTACACACCAGCAATGAACTACCAGAGAAAGAAATCAAGAAAGTAAGCCCATTTTTGCTAGCTGTCATAATAATAAAATACCTTGGAATAAATTTAACTAAGGAGGTGAAAGATCTCTACAATAGGACCTACAAATCCCTCCTGAAAGATTAAAGAGGACACAAAAAGTTGGAGAGATATTCCATGTTCATGGATTTGAAGAATTAATTTTGTGAAAATGTCCATACTGCCCAAAGCTTTCTACAGATTCAACACAATTCCCATTAAAATACCAATAACATTTTTCACAGAAAAGAAAAAATTCAAAATTCATATAGAGCAACACAAGACCCCTAATAGCCAAAATCATCCTGAGTAAAAAACAAACAAACAAACAAAAAATCAAAAGACTGGAGGCATTACACTACCTGACTTCAAACTATGCTACAAAGCTATAGTAACCAAAACAGCATGGTACAAGCATAAAAATAGACACATGGACCAACTGAACAAAATACAGAACCTAGATATCAACCTATGTACTTACAGCCAACTGATATTTGACAAAAAGACTGAGAACATACTTTGGGGAAAGGAAGCCTCTTCAGCAAATCATGCTGGAAAAACTGGATATCCATGTGTAGAAGAATTAAACTAGACCCATACATGTAGCCATATACCAAAATCAACTCAAAATGGATTAAAGATTTAAGTATAAGACATGAAACTAAAAGACCACTAGACAAAAATATAGGGGAAACCCTTCAGGACATAGGACTGGGCAAAGACTTTTTGAATAAGACCTTAAAAGCACAGGCAACAAAATAATAAATAAACAAATGGGATTATATCAAACTAAAAACTTCTACACAGCAAATAAAATAGTCAACATAATAAAAAGACAACCTAAAGAATGGGAGAAAATATTTGCAAACTATGCATCTGACAATGGATTAATATCCAGAGTATACAAGGAACTCAAAACATTTAGTAAAAAAATAATAATAATCTGATATAAAAAATGGGTAAAGGAGCTAAATAGACATTTCTCAAAAGAATACATACAAATGGCCAACAAGTAAATGAGTAAATGCTCAATATGAGTAATCATCAGGGAAATGCAAACCCAAACCTTTCTGAAATATCATCTCACCCATTAGACTGGTAACAATAAAAAAGACGGGGAATGTCAAATGCTGCCAAGGATATGGAGAAAGGGGAACCCTCCCACACTGTTAGTGGGACTGTATATTAGTACAGCCATTATGGAAAAGAGAATGGAGGTTTCTGAAACAACTACAGGTAGATCTACCATATGATATAGTAATCTCACTACTGGGTATACAAACAAAGGTATGGTAATCTTGTCAAAGGCATACCTCTACTGCCGTTTTTATTGCACCATAATTTACAATAGCCAAGAGTTGGATCCAACCTAAATGTCCATTGACAGACAATAAGGAAAACGTAGTATTTTATACAAAATTGAATACTATTCAGGTATATAAAAGAATGAAAGTCTGCCATTAGCAGCTACCTGTTAAGTATAAAAGGTTAGGCACCAAAAGAGAAATGCCACATGTCCTCAGTCATAAGTGGGAGCACAAGAAAGAGAGAGAGAGAAAGAGAAAGGCAAGGAGGGAGAGAGAAAGTAAGAAGGAAGGGGAAAAAAAGAAAAATAATCACAATAATGCATTGAAATTTCAGAAGGAGAAGAGGACAGAACTGTGATTACTAGAGGTGACAGAGGGGAAAAGAGAGGGGGGTTGGCAAGAAATTAGTTAATGGACACAAGGAATGATTTTGTTTTATAATGAGGAACATGCTAATTATACTGATTTGATCATCACACATTGCACACAGGCATTGAATTTCAACTCTGTACCCCACAAATATGTTTAACCAATTATTTCTCAATAAAAAACTAAAAAATAAAAAAATAAAACCCAATTCTTCGAATACCTGAGTAGAAATTTAGAACTGATAAAATTAGGATGATCTTGAAATTGGTTAGTGTGGCTATTTAATAGTGAGGATAGAGAATATTGTCTTTTGTAAACATAACAGATCACTAAACTTTCTCTTCTTCTCCACAACTCACAGTTTGTATAATATTTTGGATTATTTGACCCAGGTGGACTCTGTCCACTTAAATATATTTGATGTATAGGAAGTTGATAAGGCAGCATATAAACATGACACATTAACAATCAATAGGTAGAATCCTACACAGTAAAAATAAGCAATCTTTATTTGACTATTGAGATGCCAGAATTAAATTGGGAGTTCATGTACATCATTAAAATGCACTTACAATATTTAACTGTATAAAATATGAGGCTGGTGGAAATGTAATGGAACAGTAGAAACAAAAACTTGATGCTACTTTTAAAATACATCTATCCAGACATTTACATGGAACAACAAAAGACCACACATGGCCAAAGCAATCCTGAGCAAAATATAATAATAAAATGAAATAAAATAAAGCTGGAGGCATAACACTACCTTTAAACTATATTACAAAGCTATAATAACCAAAACAGCATAAAACTGACATAAAAATTGACACACAGATCAATGGAATAGAAAACTGAGAAATCAATCCATATGCCTACAACGATCTGATCTTTGATGAAGGCAGCAAACTGGGGAAGAGACTGCCTTTTCAACAAGTGGGGCTGGGAAAATTGGATACTTCATATACACGAGAATGAAACTAGACCTTTACCTTTCACCATATACCAAAATCAACTCAAAATGGATTAAAGAACTAAATACACATCCTGAAACAATAAAGATCCTTAAAGAAAACCTAGGGGAAACACTTCAGGAAGTAGGAGTGGGTACAGACTTCATGAATTGGACCCAAAAAGCACAGGCAACTATAGGTAAAATAAACCATTGGGATTATATCAAACTAAAAAGCTTCTTCACAACAAAAGAAGCAATCAACAGAGTAAAAAGACAATGAACAGAATGGGAGAAAATATTTGCAAAATATACATCTGACAAAAGATTAATATCCAAAATATATAAGGAACTCAAATAATTTTACAGCAAAAAACAAAACAACAACAACGAAATAACCCAATTTAAAAATGGGTAAAGAAGCTGAATAGGCATTTCTCAAAGGAATATGTACAAATGGTCAACAGACACACGAATAAATACTCAACCTCACTCAGCATCTGGGAAATGCCAATCAAGACCACTTTGAGATACAATCTCACTCCAGTTAGGATGGCTAACATCCAAAAGATCGAGAATGATAAGTGCTAGAGAGGTTGCAGTGAAGAAGGAACTCTCATAAACTGTTGGTGGGGCTGAAAAATGGTGTGGCCTTTATGGAAAATGGTATGGAGGTTCCTCAAACAATTACAGATAGATCCACCATATGACTCAGCTATTCCACTGTTGGGAATATACCCAGACGAATGGAAATCATCAAGCTGAAGGGATACCTGTACTCCAATGTTTATTGCAGCTCTATATACATCTGTACTTCAATGTTTATTGCAGCTCTATTTACAATAGCCAAGAGTTGGAACCAGCCCAAATGTCCATCATCTGATGACTGGATAAGGAAACTGTGCTATATCTACACAATGGAATACTACTCTGCTATAAAAAGAATGAAATACTACCATTTGTAACAATTTGAATGGACTTAAAGAAAATTATATTAAGTGAAACAAGTCAGGCACAAAAAGAGAAATACCACTTGTTGTCACTTATTTGTGGGGGCTAAAAATAAATCAATAAATAAACACACAAACAAATCGAGAGGTGGGGGAAGAAGACAGAATAACCACAAAAATTATTTGAACTTGTTAAGTAGGTGAAAAGATATGATGTGTGGGGGGGGAGGTGGTAAAGGGGCATGAAAATCAAATACAACATATATTGAGAAGTAAAATAAAATAAAATATAAACAAAAATAAATAAATAGCATCAACTCTTAGCAAAAAAAATAAAATAAAATACTTACTTACTGGCTGTTGGTAACAGTTGAAGAGTGAACACATTTATATTTATTTTTATCCATCCCACATCTTCCCAAGACAGATATGAAGCAGCTTAAAAGATTTAAATAGAATAAAATAATATAGTGTATTTATTTGTTAATTTATTGATTTTAAATCAGTAGAATTTTACTAATAAATGTTACAACAAACAACACTGTTGAATAACATCATTTTGCCATGTCATTTGTAATGTTTTATAATGTACTTATACAATTTAAAAATATATTGCTAATCTAATTTTGTTTTTAATACTAAGTGATAAATTAAGTAGTTTCTTTAATTTAGTGCTAATTTTTATCTTAATATTTATATACATGAGAGTTGATTTTAGATATTGCTCTCTTATTTGAGTTAACTTTTTAATTTATTATTAATAGCATATTCATTAATATAAATCATAATTTTTCTTTATGCCCTTTACCTGCCCTATCACTCACCAAACCCTGTCCTTCTGAAAGTTCAAAGTGTTATTGTGTTTTCTTTTTCTTTTCTCTCTTCTCCTCTCTTCTCCTCTCCTCTCTCTCCTACTTTTTTAATGCCCAGTTATGAGTGAGAACATCCAGTATTTCTCCTTTCTTGTTTGTCTTATTTCACTTAACATAATTTTCTCCAGACTCATCCATGTTGCTACAAATGGCAGAATTTTAATCTTTTTTTATGGCTGAGTAATATTCCATTGTGTACATATACCGTAATTTCCTTATCCAGTCATCTGTCAATGGACATTTAGGTTGGTTCTATATTTTGGCTATTGTAAATAGAGCTGCGATGAACATAGAAGTGCATGTATCCCTTCAAAAGGATGATTTCCGCTCCCTTGGATATATACCCAGTAGTTTGATTGCTGGATCATATGCCAGTTCTATCTGTACTTGTTTGAGGAAAATCCATAACTTACCATCCCACCAAGAGTGTAGAAGACCTCTCTGTTTCCTGCATCCTTACCAGCATTTGTTATTCTTGGTCTTTTTAATAATGGCCAGTCTAACTTGGGTGAGATGATATCTCAATGTTGTTTGATTTGCATTTACCTGCTGATTAGTGATGCTGACCATTTTTTGATGTACCTTCTGGCATTTTGCATGTCTTCCTTTGAAAAATGTCTATTTATCTCCTCTGCCCATTTCTTAAGTGGATTATTTGGTTGTTTACTATATAGTTGTTTGTGTTATTTATATATTCTGGATATTAATCCTTTGCCAGATGTATAATTTTCAAATATTTTCTCTGATTTCTTAGGTTCTCTTTCCCCTCTGTTTATTGCTCCCTTTGCTGTGCAGAAGACTTTTTGTTTGATATAATACCATTTGCTTATTTTTCCTTTTGTTGCTTGTGCTTTTGGGGTTTTATTCATAAAGTTTTTCAGTCCTGCTTCCTGGAGTGTTCTTGCTATGTTTTTCTTTAGTAATTTTATGGTTTCAGGTCTTATATCTAAGTCTTCAATTCAGTTTGAGTTGATTTTGGTATATGGTGAGAGGTACCAGTACAGTTTCATTCTTCTGCATATGGATATCCAATTTTCCCAGCACCATTCCCTGCATTGAAGAGGCAGTGTTTTCCCCAATTTATGTTCTTGTTGCCTTTGTCAAAGATCAGTTGGCTGTAAGTACGGCAGTTGATTCCTGGGTTTTCTACTCTGTTCCATTTTTCCAAAGGTCTGTTTTTATGCCAGTACCATGATGTTTTGGTTACAATAGCTTTGTGATATAGTCTGAACCCAGGTAATGTTATACCTCCTGCTTTATTTATTTATTTATTTATTTATTTATTTATTCTTCAAGATCGTTTTGGCTATTTTGGGTCTTTTTTTGTTCTATATGAATGTTAGGATTGCTTTCCCTATTTCTGTGAAAAATGTCAATGGTATTTTGATGGGGATTGTAATGAATCTGTAGATTGCATTGGGTAGAACAGACATTTTCACAATATTAATTCTTCTCATCCAAGAGCATGGACTATCTTTCCACCTTTTGTCTCCTCTTTCATTTATTTCAGTAGTGTTTTGTACTTATCTTTGTAGAGATCTTTCATGTCCCTGGGTAAATCGATTCCTAGTTTTTTGTTTGTTTGTTTGTTTGTTTTTTGGTGACTATTGTAAATGGGCTTGATTTCTTGATTTCATTTCCTGCTACTTCATTACTAGAGTATAAAAACACACTGATTTGGGGGTGTTGCTTTTGTACCCTGCACATCATTGAAATTGTTAATCAACTCTAAGAGTTTTTTGCCAAAGCCTTTAAGATTTTCTACATAAAAGATCATGTCATCTTCAAACAGGGATGGTTTGACTTCATCCTTTCCAGTCTGGATGCCCTTTATTTCTTTCTCTTGCCTGAACGCTCTGGCTAGTACTTCCAATACTATGTTAAATAGGAGTGGTGAGAGTGGGCATCTTTGTTTTTTTTCTCTTCTTAAGGGGAAATTTTCAGTTTTTCCCCTCTCAGGATGATAATGGTGATTGGTTTGTCATAAATGGCTTTTTGTGTTGGGATAATTTTCTTCTATACTTAATATGCTGAGAGTCTTTATCACTAAGAGATGTTGAATTATGCTTTTTCTGCATGTACTGAGATAATCATATGGTATTCATCCTTGATTTTATCCATGTAGTGCATCACATTTATTGACTTGTGTATATTGAACTATCCTTGTATCCCCAGGATGAATGCCACTTGATTATGGTGTATAATTTTTTTGATGTATTGCTGTATTCTAACTGCTAATATTTTATTGAGGTTTTTTGCATCTATGTTTATTGCAGATATTTGCCTGTAATTTTCTTTTTCTGTTGTATCTTTATCTGGTTTTGGTATCAGGGTGATGCTGGCCTCATAGAATGAGGTTGAGAGAATGGCTTCCATTTCAATTTTTTGGAATAGTTTGAAGAGAGGTGTAGTTAAATCTTCTTTAAAGGTTTGATAGAATTCAGCTGTAAAGCCATCCAGTCCTGGGCTTTAAATTGTTGGAAGATTGCAGATTACTGCTTCAACCTCTTTGCTTGTTTTTGGAATGTTCAGGTTTTTGATTTCTTCTTGGTTTAATCTTGGTAGTTTTTATGAGTCCAGAAAATTATGTTTCCTCCAGGTTTTCATATTTGTTCATATACATTTGTTTAGAATAATCTCTAATGATTCTGTGCATTTCTGAAGTATAGTTGTAATGTCTTCCTTTTCATTTATGATTTTTGTTATTTAGGTTTTCTGTTATTTTTATGATGATGATGATGATGATGATGATGATGATGATGATGATGATTACTATTATTATTATTATTTTGCCTAGCTAATAGTTTTCCTATTTTATTTCTCTACTCATAATAACATCTTTTTGTTTAATTGACCTTTTGTTTCATTTCTCGGGTCACTATTTCATATAGTTCTGCTCTGGTCTTAGTTATTTCCTTCCATCTACTACTTTTATGATCAGATTGTTGATTTTTTTTTTCTTGTCCTTTGAAGAGTAGCATTAGGTTTTTTTATTTGAAGCCTTTCTATTATTTTAATGCAAACATTTATTGAAATAAACTTCCCTCTTAGTACTGTTTTTGCAGTATCCCACAGGTTTTGGTATGATGTATCTTTATTTTTATTAATTTCAAGAAATTTTTTTATTTCTTGTTTAATTTCTTCTTGAGCCCAGAGGTCATTCCAGAGTCTGTTGTTTAGTTTGCATGTACTTGAATATGTTTTTAGAGTTTTGCTTTTTATTGGTTTCCAGATTTAATCCCTTGTGGTCTGAAAGATACTTGGAATGATTTTGATTGTTTTAAATTTGCTGAGACTTGATTTGTGAACTCACATGTTGTCTATCTTGGAGAATAGCCCATGTGCTGATGAAAAGAATGTGTATTCTCTAGTTGTTGGATGAAACATTTTTTAGGTGTCTTCCAGGTCCAATTGGTCAAAGAGGTAGTTAAAATCCTGTGTTTCTTTGTTTATTTGTTGCCTGAAAGATTGGTCCAATGCTGAGAGAGGGATGTTTACGTCACCCACCATCATTGTATTAGGGTCCATCTATGATTTTAGGCCTAAGAGTGTCTGCTTTATGTATCTGGGTGCTCCAGTGTTGGGTTCATACATGTTTATGATTGTTATGTGTTTTAACTGGATAGATCCTTTTATGATTATGTAATGGCCTTCTTTGTCTCTTTTTATGGTTTTTGGTTTGAAGTCTATTTTATCAGATATAAAAGTAGGTACACCTGCTCATTTGGGGGTTCCATTTGCACAGTATTTCATTTTCCATCCCTTTACTTTTAGCCTATGTATGACTTTGTAGTTGAGGTGGGTCTCTTTAAGATAGCATATTGTTGGGTCTAGCCTTTTAATCCAATCAGTCAGTCTCTGTCTTTTGAATGAGGAGTTTAATCCATTTACATTTAGGATTGTTATTGACAAGTATTTCTTTACTCCTGCCATTATATTGCTTTTAGTTTAGATGTTTTAAATATCATTTGTTCCTTTTCCCCTTTTATTTTTAACCTTGAATGTTAATTGGATGTTTGAGGTGACATGATTTAGCTTCTTTTTCTTTCTCGTCTTCTTTTCTTTCTCATTTGTGTTTTGCTTTTAATGGAGTTTTTTGTTCTTTCTTGAAAATTCATGATAGTGATCGTTTCACACAATCTGGATGCAGGACTTCTTTGAGAATTTCTTGCAGGGCTGGTAGTGTGGAAGTGAACTCCCATCATTTTCGTTTGTCTGGGAGATACATTATTTCTCCCTCATTTCTGAAGGATAACATTGCTGGATACAGAATTGTTGGCTGGAAATTTTTTCTTCCAGTTTTTTGTTTACATCATCCCACTTTTTTTGTTGCCGGTAAGGTTTCAGTTGAGAAGTCTCTTGTTACTCTGGTGGGGGCTCTTTTATAGATGACTTGACTCTTTTCTCTTGCTGCTTTTAGAATTCTCTCTTTGTCTTTGAGCTTTTCCAGTTTGACTGTAATGTGTCTTGGACAGTATCTTTTCTGACTGAATCTAACTTTCTGGATCTGAAGATCTGCATCTCTCCCTATATCTGGGATGTTTTTTGTTTTTATACCTTTGAATAGGTTTTCCATGCCTTTTCCTTTCTCCTCCACTTCTGGAATACTCTTGAGTCAGATGTTTGTGTGCTTGAGGTTGTGTGCTAGCTCTCTTAGGTTTTCTTCATTTTTTTAAATTTTTATTTTCCTTTTTTTAGTCTACCTGGGTTATTTCAAAAAGACCATCTTTGAGGTCTGAAATTCTTTATTCTGCTTGTTCTAGCCTGCCACTCAAGCTTTCTGTTCTTTTTTAAAAAATTTATTTTAGTGAATCCTTCAGTTCTAGTACTTCTACATTCTCCTTTGATGTATTAATCTCCTTGTAAATTTCCTCCTTCACATCCTGGATATTTTTTTCTTGTCTCATTGTGTTCTCTAATTGATTCTTCCCTTATCCCTTTGAGTTTTCTTAAGATCAGTGCTCAGAATTCCTTTTCAGATATCTCAAGGGTTTCTTGCTCTATGGGGTCTGGTACTTGAGAATTACCATATTCCTTTGGTGGTGTCATATCTTCTTGTTTATTTGTAGTTCTAGTATTTGTTGATGTTTGGTCATCTGGTTGGACACTTGTTTCTTCTATTACTCTGGAGTGGCAGCTATGATAGGAAAGACTTCTTCCTCTATTTTTAGTCTCTGCTGATATTTCTTGTATGAATGTATTTGAGTGTGTGATGGGTTGTCTTGTCTCCCTCTCAGGTGGTTGGCAGTCCTCTCCAGGGCTTGGGTGGCATGGGCCAGTGGTGACAGCACACAAGGAGGACTGGCACTGACCTGGTTCCCTGATTGGGTAGTGGACAGGCCTCTCCAGAGTTCAGGTTGCATGGTCTGTCAGTGGCAGTGGCACATGTGCAGGACTGGTGCTTACCTGGTGTGAGTTAGGTGCCATGGGCACACAGGACCCCACAGCACTCACCAGAAGCACAGGTTCCAGCTCAGGAAAGGTTCTAGCACCTAGTTTGTCTAGGTATTGCTCTTTTTAAATTTTAACATTTACTTGTACATTTTTGTGAGGTACAGTGTGTTGTTTCAATACATGGATGTATTGCACAATGAATCACTTAGGGTAGAGAGTGCTGCTATGTACCCTTTAGTCCACCACTTCTCCTCTCCCCCTAGCTCCCTCTCCTCCTGGCCTCTGGTAACCATTATGTGTTGGTCTCTCAATATTTTAGGATGAACTTAAACAATTTGTGGGGCTGTTCCAAAGCTTTTGCCTAAGTTATAGAGCATATTGACCTATGAAAATATGGGTGAGCTCACTAGAAAAATACCCATGTCTGTTGCCTTCCTTTTCTATTAGAAAGTTAACTCCCTCTGATCAGGGATTTGAAGTTTTTGCATTTATGGATTCCTAGTGCATAGAAAAGTGCAGGGTACTGGTGTTTTATCTCTTCTATTGTTGCTGTGTTATTAATACAGTACTCAGAGTGATCCTTCTCAAACACAAATTAGATCATATACCAAAAAATCTCTAATGATTCCATTTCACTCAGAGTAAAATACAAGGCCTTTAAGTTGGACAAGACACTACACTTATGCTCTTCTCACCTCTTACCTTCCTAACTTTATGTTCAACTGCTCTTTCTATTGATTACTCTTCTCCAACTACACAGACCTCTTTATGGTCTTCTGGATCACAATAGGCATGCTCTTTCCCTGGGAATTTTGCACTTCTTGATTCCATTTTACAAAGCACTCTTCACCTATTATCTACATATCCTTCTCTATCACCTTTTTTAAGTTTTGCTCAAATGTAACCTTGTTAGTAAGGCTTTCCCTGATTACCCTATTTTAAAATTGCATATACCAAATTGCATAAACAGAATAGTGCATGGCAAGTATGAGGCACTTGATAGAGTACGGATGTGTTGTTCCCCCAAAACTCATGTGGAAATCTGACCCCCAGTGTAACAGTGTTGGAAGCTGTTTGAGTCATGGGGTGGATCCCTCATGAATGGATTAATGCTCCCCCTGGGGGGGGGGGGGGTAGTGAGTATGTTCTCACTCTGTTAGTTCCTGAGAGAGCCGGCTGTTTAAAAGACTTTGGCATCTCCTCTCTCTCTTGATCTGTTGGAGCTGAGATAAACTCTTCTCTCCTGTCCATGGACATCAGAGCTCAAGACACTTCAGCTTTTGGGTTCCAGAACTTACACCAAGGACACAATCAGTTTCCCTAGTTTTGAGGACTTTGAACTTGGACTGAGCCACACTACCAGAATCTAGTTTATAGATGGCCTATCGTGGGGCTTTTCTTCATAGTTATGTGAGCTAATTCCCCTAATAAATCCTTTGCATATAATTATAACATATCCCATTGATTTTATCTTTCTGTAGAACCCTGACTAATACAGATTTTGGTACCACTATGAGTAGAAGCAGCCTCAGGACCATGCCAGATGCAGCTGTCCCAGAATCATAAGCTGAATAAACTTCTATTCTTTATAAATGACCTAGTCTCAGGTATTTCTGTTATAGCAACAGAAAAAAGACTAATGCAGAAAATTGGTACCAGAAGTGGGGTGTTGGTATACAAATACCTGAAAATGTGGATGCAGCTTTGGAACTGGGTGTTAGGCAAAGGTTGGAGGAGTTTGCAGGACTTGGAAGAAGACAAAAAGATGAGAGAATGTTTGGAACATTTTAGAGATTGGTTAAATGGTTGTGACCAGAATGTTGATAGAAATGTGGACAGTAAAGGCCATGTGGATGATGAGGTCTCAAATAGAAACAAAGAACTTATTGGGAATTAGACAAAAGATCACCCTTGCTACACCATAGGAAGGAATTTGGCTGCATTGTGTTCATGCCCTTGGATTTTGTAGAAGGTGGGACTTAAGAGTTGTGAACCAGAATATTTGGCAGAGGAAATTTCCAAGCAGCAAAGTATTAAGGAAGCTGGATGGTTACTTTCAACATCCTACTTTGAGTTATGGTGGCAAAGGCATGATGTAAAGCCAGAATTTAAAAGGGAAGCAGAGTGTAAAGATTTGGAAAATTTGCAGCCTGGCCATGCAGCAGAGAAGTGGAGAGCCAGAGAAAAATGCAAGGTTGAAGCAGATAAGCTGGTTGCTAAAGACATGAGGTAGCCAAAAGCTAGTAGCCAAAACAATGAGAGAAAAGCCTTGAAGGCATTTCAGAAGACTGAAATGGTACCCCTCCCATCACAGACCCTGAGGCCTAGAAGGACTGAGTAGTCCCAGATCAGACCTGGGGTGCAGCCACCCTCAGGAACCAGCTCCCAGCATCACAGCTCCTCTGGCTGGAGCAGCCTTGCCTCAATTGGCCCCAAGTGTGGTTTGTGCAGCAGCTCTGGAGAGCACAAGCTGAAAACTCAGTGGCACCTATGTTGTGTTAAGTCTGCAGTCTGGCAGGACATGAGAGCAGTGGAGGCATGGCAGCTTCTACCCAGATTTCAGAAGATGTACGGAAAAGCCTGAGGATCCGGGCAGAGACTTGATGCAGGGGTGTAGCCACCACACAGGCCATCTACTAGAGCAAGGCCAAGCAGGAAAGTGGGGTTGGAGCCCCCACAGAGAGTCCCCACAAGGTAAATGTCTAGTAGAGCCAAGGCAGCGGGGCTGTTGCCAGGATCCCAGAACTGTAGGGCCACGGGCAATGTGCAACACCAGCCTGAAAAAGCCACAGGCACCAGTGCAGCCCACCAGGCTGTGTCCAGTAGAGCTGTGGGAGTGAGGCTGCCCAAGGTTTTGGGGACCCAGATGCCCCATTGTGCCCAGGATGCAGGACTTGCAGTTAAAGAAGATTTTGGAGTTTTAAGACATAATGTCTGCCGTGCTGGGTTTTGGACTTGTTTGGGGCCTGTTTCTCCTTTCTTCTGGCATATTCTTCCCTTTTGTAATGGGAATGTGTACCCAATGGCTGTTCCACCATTATATCTTGGCAGTAGATAAATTTGGTTTTGATTTTTACAGGTTCCCAGCTCGAAGGAGTTTAGCCTTTGGTCTCAGATGAGACTTTGGACTTTTAAATTTGTGCTGGAACAAGCTGAGACTTTTGGGACTGTTGGGATGGAATGATTATATTTTGTATGTTATAGTGACATGACTTTTGTGGGGCCAGGCGTGAAATGATAGAGTTTGGATGTGTTGTCCCCCAAAAACTCATATGGAAGTCTGATCCCTAATGTGACAGTGTTGGAAGCTGTTTGAGTCATGGGGGCAGATCCCTCATGAATGGATTGATGCTCTCCCTGGGGGAGGAACTGTAGTGAGTGCATGCTTGCTCTATTAGTTCCTGCAAGAGCTGGTTGTTTAAAGGACCCTGTCACTTCCTCTCTCTCTCTTGCTTCCTCTCACCATGTGATCTGCTTGCACCCACCAGCTACCTGCTGCTTTCTACCATGAATAGAAGCAGCCTGAGGCCTCTGCCAGATGCAGCTGTCCCAGAATCATAAGCCAAATCAACCCCTGTTCTTTATAAATTACCCAGTCTCAGGTATTTCTGTTAAAGCAATACAAAATGGACTAATATAGCACTTAATGTCATATCTGTTGAATCCATCAACGGATGAAAAATTTGCACCTAAGAAAGTTCTAAATTTGTACAGCAGCTAGACACATGACATTGATTTTTCAACTATTGTATTTTGGTTTTAGAAAAGTCTTTGAAGTTATAACTGGGTCAGTAAGGATGTCAAATTCATCTAATTAAAAGGCATAGAATGTCAAGAAAGCTGCATAATCTATTTGTTCTTCAATTTGCCCATCTATAAAACATGGATAATAATGATAATACCTATCTCAAAAGTTGATCTGAGATTTACATAAAATGTGCATGTGTGTATGCATGTGTGTGTGTGTGTGTGTGTGTGTGTGTGTGTAGAATACCTGGCATTGTACTCAGCACTTATAACCTGTTCTTAATGAAAGTTTTCTTGCCTGTCCAGTCCAGGTCTCCCGCTTTTGCCAACTATGTCTGTTCCGTTCCTCACTCCACCACCTCTGTATAATATCAAGACTAAGAAATGACAGGTAAGACTATTTCTATGTGAATAATTTCTCAAGATAAAAATCTTCATTAATTCTTTTATAGCTATGATTATTTTTGTTCTTATTGCCTATTCCACTTATTTAGGCAATGCTGGAACTTAAAGAGGTGATGTGGCTCTCCTCTATTGAGTATTCTGCAAATAAATTGCCCACTTGCAGCTACCTGGAAATGCCTTTTTTTTTTCACCATATCATTACTAAACTCATGCTCTTATAATTAAAATAAAAGGGAGAATGTCCAGAAACTATTCACAATAGAAGCTATTAAATGTAGAAACAAGATTTTCATGTCCAAATAAGCAAAAATAATGACTTATAGTTATGCTCATTCTAGGACACATGTGCGCATGCACACACACACATACCAATAATCAAGGGCATGCAACATCCATGAAAAAGATGTGCAATTTGATTTGGAAAATGTTTCTTTTCCAAAATAAATATTATCTTTAAATTTAAGCCTAAGTTATATTTCTTGATTTTATTTTCTACTGATATCACAAAAAAATGATATTTTTTTCATACAGTTTGAACAGAGCTCTTGTAGAGATAATCAAATTAATACCATTTTTTCCCTAAAGGAACTTGGCACCACAAAATAGTAACAAATTTCAATGTTAGTTAAACATGAAATTATTTTCCAACTTCTCAAATAATGATGAGAAATTCTACTAATGATAGACAGCAAAGAAAAGATTGTATTGTGAAAAGTGATCTTCATGTTCATCCAGTTATGATCTAAAAGGAACAAAATATGCCTATGCTTAGCTTATGTGTATATTACACAACTTCAAAGGCCTTGCCAATTTTGTAATATGATGTATTTAGTAATGTGACAAATTTTAGGAAGGTACATATGGAATATGGATTATATAGAATTTTGATTAAATGTAATTACCTTTTTTGTAACCAAGGATAAAATATCCTTAACTAATGCTATGGACAAAATAAGTTTATGCACAAGTAAAACCCAGGTCCAATAAAAGAGTTTGCATTATAGTTTACTATAAAAAGATCTTAGTTCAAATAGGCACATGTGCTCATTTCACCTATTAAATTTTATCTGAATTTGCCCTCCTCAATATGAAGAATTATTCAAAAATGGCCCAATTAAAAACACACAAAATCATTTTAGTTTCAATTAAAATAAGGCTATAGAAATATTATTTGAAATGATATGGAATACTCATATTTATTCTAAAATTTATTTTAATAGCCATTTTAGACAGAGAAGGAAAAATGTGTTGTTTTTGTGAAGATCAGATGCACTCTTCAACATCAGTTCAATATACAAAAAAGAGTTCAAATGAAGTACAGCAAATAATTAGCTGTAGAAGAAACTGAAATTATTCTAAATATGTGGATTTGAGGGAGTGCTCTCTCTGAGGAATAATACTTCTCCTGTTTAATGAATTGCAGCATGAAAGAGTCCAATTGTTTGCACACTATGCCCTCCAATAGTTTGACTTGCACTGTCAGACAAGATGCAGTTCAGGTACACACCAGCTTAAAATATAATTGCTTAAAAATTCATATTTGCACTATGCTCAATGTCCTCATTTAGTGAAGATAGAATCCCTTGAAATAGTAAGATATCTTCGTTCATTAAAACAGGATGTGCTTTAAGGGAAAACCTTTTATTCAAAATTTCAGGAACTTTTTTTCTTACATCTTTTTAGATTTGTTACTGAATAAGGTTTTAAGACAGTTCAGATTATTTTATATCATAGGCAGAGAAATACTATATGTCTGTTCTTTTGCTTCCTGACTCATAATTTTTCCTGCTTGTCTCACATAGTAACATGGAGTACATTCCAAAAATAACTAATGTGAATGGGACTTTTGATGCTGTCATCATTAAAGTATATGATTTTTTTGTTTCTCATTTTTCTTAATACTTCCCTAAAGAAAATATCTTAAAATGCAATATGTTATACTCATTGATGATAAATTATTTTTAGTTAATAAAGCAGGTCAATATTTCCAGGTTGCAGTTAAGGAAACTATGCTCAAGAGACTGGAATTTTGCTTCCAGATATGACCACCTAAGACTCTAATGCACAAATTCCTGCCACCCCCAGCCAAAGAAAACAATTATACACAACACAAAAAGCAACTACCTAACAATACTAGAGAGTGAATTAAAGTAGACGGACTCTGGGAGAAAGCTCACATTTGCTTAGAGGAAAGCAAGGTAGTTACACAGGTACTCTCCCCTCTCTGTGGCTTTTACCCTGGGGTTAACTGCAGTCCACTTGGCATGGACTAGAAAGCACAAAGAGAAAATTTCAATCATTCTAGCCTGGGTAATGAGAAAACTAAACCTTGCAAATAGTGAACACTGAAGAAAATGGAGAATCTGGAATGGGTAAAAGCCAGAGAAGGAATCCCTACATGACTCCCACGTCAACCATGCCTGAAAGAAACAGTCTCTAAATAGCCCAGCTAAAAACCAAAGATCTGAACAGAACTGGGGGTGCTGCGTAAGAAACTTTGTAGCTCAAGTCCAGCTTAGAAACTACCTATTAAAACAGAAAGAAACCGCCCTCATTGGAGAAATGTAACAGAATCCCAACTCTCCACAATTAAACATTGATGATGTCCAGGATACAATGCATAATTACACAACATATGAAGAATAAAGGAAATGGAACACATTTTGAGATAAAAACAGTTGCCTGAACTACCAGACAAGGATTTTTTTTAGATTGATTATTTTATCATTAGGTGTTGTCCCTCTTTGTGTCCAGTAATTTCCTTAGCTTTAAATTCTACTGTATCGGATACATATATCCACCCCTTCCATGACGGGAAGTAGAAGTGGAGTACTGATGAGGCCTGCTTTCCACCACCTTACCGCTGCTTTGTTCATGCCAGGCAGAAAAGGAGGCTAAACCTTTCACTGGGCTTCTCTGAAACCAGGGGTGGAGGAAAATGGGAGTGTGGACTAGTCCCATCTTACACCACCTTCTTTAGTCTTGGTGCTAGGTGTGAGAGGAGGCTCAGCTCCCCACTGGCAGAAAGGATTTTGAAACAACTATTTTAATTATCCTCAATTAAGTGAAAAATAATGTTTATAGTACATGAAAACCTCAGAAAAGAAAATTATCAACAAAGAAATGGAAACAAATAGAACCTGGTGAAATTTCTGAAATTAAAACAAAACTCTTGATAAATTGAATAACAAAACAAACCCAGAAGAGGCAAGAGTAAGCTACATTGAAGGTATAGCTATAGAAATTATTTAAATTGAAGAGCAAAGAGAACAACTATGGCAAAAAAAAATGCTCAGAGAAATCTTAGATGATATCAAATGTACAAATAAATGTGAAACTGAAATAAGAGAATACTCACAGAGGAAAAACAGAATGGGGTGAAAAAATAGTTAAAGAAATAAAGACTGCAAATTTCTCAAATTTGATAAAAGACAGGTATTTTCAGATACAAAATATTATGAACCCCAAGAAAAATTATACAAAGAAGCCAATGACAAACAACAATGTGGTCAAACTATTGAAAATCAAAGAAGAACAAATCTTAACAGTGGTAAGACTAAAACAACACATTTCATACAGGGGAGGAAAAATTATATAATTAATGATTCACTTCTCATTAGAAACCATGGAGGCCAGAAGAAAGTGGAGCAAAATCTTTGAAGTGCTGAGAAGATAAAAGTTATCAACTCAGAATTCCATATCCAACAAATATGTCATTCAAAAATTACAATGAAATAAGGACATTTTAAAATAAATGAAAACTAAGAGAATTCATCACCAGCTAACCTGTAGTACAAGAAATTATTATATAGGAAGTTTTTTGGGCTAAAGGGAAATGGTAATAAGTAGAAACTCAGATCTTCAGAAAAGAATGAAGCACATATATTGAGAAAAAATAAAAACAGGTGTTTCAATATTTTTCCTTTTAATTTATTTAAAACCAATATCTGTTTTTAAAACTAAGATTTTAACATTCCATTTTTTTTTTGTATAGAGTAAAATTGTATTTATGCACATGTATATATGTCAATACAGATATAGTCAATCCTCATTATTTACAGATTCTGTATTTTCAAATTTGCCTACTTGGTAAAATTTATTTATAACCCTCCAAATTGATACTTGTGGCGCTTTCATGGTCATTCATGGACATGTGGAATTTTAATGCACATGAATGTATTGCATATAGCAACTATAACATAAAGCACAGAGTGTGATATATGAATGTATAAGGTGTTAAGATTTCAATATTTCATTCTAAAAATATTCAAATGATCCAAAAGAAGGTAGGACAGAATCAGTAGAGGAAAAATAACAAAGGAAAAATGCAGAAACCAAAAATAAAACAGAAGACCCATATCCAGCAATATCAAAAATTATGCAAAATGTTAATGATATGATCACCTTAATTAAAAGGCAGAAGTTGTCAAAGTGAATAAAAGCCAAGACTCAATTATGTGCTGTCTAAAGACAATGAACTTTAAAAATAAATGTATATTAAAAGTAAATGGATGAAAAATGATTCACCATGCAAACTATTAGCATATTCAAGCTGAAGTGATATTAATATCAGATGAAATAGATTTTAAATAAACACCTATCATTAGGGTCAATTCAACAGGAAAACATAACAGTCATAAGTGTGATGCTCACAAAAAGAAGGCTTTAAAACGTATGAAGCAAAAGATTTGCAAAATTAAAGGAAGAAATTTAACTCCCAAATAGTAGTTGGAGAACTTAGCATCCTTTCAAAGCAATTGATAAAACAGCAAAACAAAGAGAAAATCAGTAATAACATATGATACAATAACACTATTAAGCTCCTTGGCTTAGTTGATATTTAAAGAATATGACACCCAACACTGGCAGAATACACGTTATTTCTAAGTACATTTGCAGGACAGACCACATTTTGAGTCATAAAACAAGTTTAATAAACTTTAAGAAGATTGAAGCCAGACAATACATCTTATCACAATGTAATTAAATAAAAAATAAGTAAATACAAGAAAACCAAAAAAACCTCCCTAATTTGACATTAAATGAATTTCTGAATACTTATTAAGTAAAAGTCATAAGAAAAATTGGAGAATATATTGACTAATGGTAATAAAAATAGAACATATCAAAATGTGTGTGATATAGCTAAAGAAGGGAGATATTTATAGCTTTTAATGCTCATATTAGTAAAGAATGTTCTTTAAACATGTGGCTTAAACTACTTCTTTAAGGAACCGGATAGAAAAATAAGTTAAACCTAAATTCAGTAGAAGAAAGAAAATAATAAAAAGGAATCAATTCAATCAAAACAGGGAAATAAAAGAAATTAATAAAATAAAAAATAGACTCTTTGAAAAATCAGTATAAGTGATACAAACTCTTGCCAATATCTTCAAGAAAAACAGAGAGAAAACCTACTCAACAAACATAAGAAGTGAAAGATGGGATATCATTACAGACCTTTTAAACATTAAAAGGAAAAGGAATTTTTATGAACAAATTATGTAAATAAATTTGACAACCTAGATGAAATGGAGAAATTAATTGAGAGAAACAAATTAACAAAACTATCTTACCTTGTAAAACTTATGTAAATTAATAAGACATAATTTTTTATTTAAAACATTTCCAATAAAAAAACTCAAGGTCCGGATGGCTTTACTGGTGAATTTTATTAAATATTTAGGGAACAGATAATGCAAATCTTGGAGAAACTCATCTAGCAAATAAAGAAGCAAGGAACACTTCCCAATTAATTTTATAAAGCCATCATTGCCCTGCTTCCAAAATTAGATGAAAACATCACAAGAAAACGACAGACCAATATCCCCTGTGAACATGGATACCATAAAAGAAAAAGAAAAACAAAACCCTAAATATCAAATCAAATAAAACAATATTTTTAAAATAACATATCATGGCCACATGGAGTTTATTCTGAGAATGTAAGGTTAGTTTTACAGTTGAAATCAATCAATGTAATACAGCATATGATAGAATTAAAGACAAATATATAACCATTTCAAAAGACGCACAAAATGTATTTGACAAAATTCATCCCCTTTCATGATAAAAAAAAATTCTCAGCCAACTACAAAAAGAATGGAACTTTCTCAAATTTATTAAATATTCCCATGAACAATCCACAGATAGCATCATATTCAGTGGTGAAAGTATCAATGTTTTCTACCTATGTTCAAGAACCTAGCAAGAATATACTCTCAATACTTTTAACATTGTACTTGATATCCTATCCAGTACGATAAGGCAAAAGAAATAAAGGGCACACTTATTAGATAGAAGGTAGTAAGACTGCCCCTATTTGCAAACAATTTAATTGTATGGAATTCTCTGAAATCTACTAGAACTAATAAATTAATTTAGCAAGTTTGTAATACAAAAGATCAATATGCAAAAGTCAACTCTATATTTATATATTAACAACAAACAATTGGAAACTGAATAAAAATCCATTCAAAACAGCATCAAAATGAAAAATTAACAATGAATAGTGGAAAATGTACACTGTATATTAAGAAACATTAAAAGAAGTAAATTAAAGAACATCTAAACAACTAGACAGATAAGCTCATGGATTAGAAGACTTAATCTTGTTAAAATGGTATTTCTCCAAATTGATCTATAGGGCCATTTTAATATCAATCAAGACCCTAATAGGTTTCTAAAAATAATTTGATAAGCTGATTTTAAAATTTGTAACCCACAGTAGCTAATTTACCAAAAATCATTGTCATTGCCTAAAATGGGTGACTTTTTTTATAAAAATTCTACTTAAATAAAGCTGTTAAAATTGATTAAATTACATAATCTATTTTTAAGACTTGCTATAAAGCCATGCCAATAAAGAGTGTGAAATTTAATGACATAAGAATCAACACAGATTAATGGAACAGAAAAAAGACTTAACTTTTATGTCCATTTGACTTTTAACAAAGGTAATTTAGTGGAAACAAGGTAGTCTTTTCAAGAAATATTTCTGGAACAGCTAGATATCTACATAGAAAAAAAAATTGACCTATATTCTTCCCTTATACCATGCATAAAAATTAATTCAAAATTAATCAAAACCTAAATATAATAACAGCAAAAATTATGGAACTTCTAAAGAAAACAGAATAAAATCCCTATGACTGTGATAGGCAGAATAATGCACTCTCCCCCATACATGTTCACATCCTAATTCCTGAACCTGAGAATATGCTATTTTACATGGCAAAAGGTATCTTGCAGTTGTGATTAAGGTTTAAGGACCTAAAGATAAGGAGATTATCCTGAATTATCCAAATGAGTCCAACAAAATTAAATGAGTTCTTAAAAAGCAGATAACTTTCCCAGCTGAGGCCACAGTCAGATGGAGATGTGACTAGAAGAATATTCAAAGAGCTATCGCATTGCTGCCTTTGAAGATGGAGAAAGGGTGCCCTTAGCAAAAAATATGGGTAGCCTATAAAACCTGGAAAAATCAAGGAAATGGATTCTATTTTAGAGCCTCCAGGAAGAAAAACATCCTATAACACCTTGATTTTAACTCAGTGAAATGAGTGTCAGAGTTCTGACCTCCAGATCTTTAAGATAATTGTGTTGTTTTAAGCCACTAAGTTTGTGTTCATTTGTTATGGCAGCAGTAGAAACTAATACAGTGACATTGGGGTAGAAAAGGATTTCTTAAAGTGGACATCAAAAGTTCAAATTATAAAATAATAAAGTTGATAAAATTAAGAATTAAATTGATAAAAGTTGATAAAATGAGCATCATTAGAATTAAAATAACTTTGAATGTCAAGGGAAAAAACACAACTCGGGAGAAAAGTTTTGCAAAATATACGTAAGACAAAGTGCTTGTATTCAGAATGTATAAAGAAAACACACAACTCAATAATAAAAAGAGAAACAATCCAAAAAAATAGGCAAAAAATCTTAACAGAACTTTCAAAAACAAGATATATGAATGGAAAACGAGCAAATGAAAAGATTGTCAATGACATTTTGAGAAGTGCAAATTAAAACTATAATAAGATACCCAAACTCATTCACTAGGATGACAAAAACTAAATGCAACCCAAACATCAACTGGTAAATAGAAAAGAAAAAAAATGTGATATATTCATACTATGCATTACTACACATAAAAAAATCAGAAAATAAATACAACATTGATGATCTCAAAAATATGGTGCTAAGTGAAAGAAGTTAAATACAAAGCATTATACACAGCACAATTCCATTTATACGAAATTCTAGAAAAGTTGTAACAATTGGGACAGAAAACAGATTACTGGTTACTTAGGATAGGGTATAGGAAGAGGGTATCAAATGCAAAAGAAAAAGAGGTAACTTCTTAAGGGAAAAGAAAATTTGTATATCTTGATTATGGTGAAAGTTACATGATTGTATAAAATAACAATACTTCATCCAACAATTCACTTAAAACTAGTGAATTTTATTATATGTAAATAAAACCTTAATAGAGAAAAATATGCCAAATAATTAACTGCTGGTTATAGAGTCACTGGATTAAAGAAGAATAAAGCTAAGGGTGTTTATATCTATTTTTATGCTTCATACTCTAGGCCATGCTTCTTCTCAAGTAAAGCAAAATTTTTTGAAGTGTTGTTCTTTCTTGAAATGTTCTTTACAATATTTCTGTAAATAACTAATCCCAACCCACACAGTAATATCAGCCACAGTTCTTTCATAATCTAAAATTGTCATAATTAACTTGGATTTCAAATTAACTATGTTAATGTGACAACACATCTGCCCTAACGCTAAGAGAAAAATGTATTCAGGAGTTTTTCTTCCTATGAACTCCATATATAATAGAGTACATATAGCATTTTAGTAAAATAATAACCTATTAATGGGTGCTTTCTGAAAGCTGAAATCCTTAACTATATCAGCAACATAGAAAATGTCTGAAAAAATCACAAAGTCTGTTTTTTAACAAAGAAATATTTTATCATTTTAATTCTGATTCAAAATAATCCCCAATCCAATATTTTTCCCACTCTATGTTAATGCTCAGAGAGAGAATTTCTGTTAAAGAAATTCTGACAACTTACTCAAAGAGAGTAAGGGGATTTCAGGTGTAAATTCAATAGGAGCACAGAGAATGGGAGGAGAAATAACAGAAGCAACATTTTACACAAAAGCAGAAGGATGCACAAAAGTAGTAGCTAACAGAGCAAGAAAGCTAAATCCTTAACTGGCAGAGGAAAAAAAACCAAACAAACAAGAAACAACCAAATTTTTACTGGCAAATCCCCAAAAGATTAGGGAATTGTTGTGGCCAAATACCTTTAGGACTGGGGGAAGCTTAGTGTAAAAACAGAAGATTTAATTAGAAGAAGAACTTGGATCCCTGATTGTCCATTCTCAATCAGCCCGGCAACTTTTCCTCCCCAACAAACACCCCCAATCCCCTATTAGTAGAACCCTGTAGGCTTATTATCTGAAAAGAGTAAAACAGATTTTCTAACCTGAGGGACACAGAGAACAACAGAACACAGGAGTTTCATATTGTAAACAAGCGGATTAAGTGAAAATTTACATGCTAAAGTTATATGTTCTTCACCTTTCTTCCCTTGTTCAGTTCCTTAGAAACCTGGCATCCAGGGATATGTCATCCTAGAAGTATCTGGGGATAGTCTTTTCTGGGAAAACTGATTACTACAAGAGAAAAATACTTAAATATATTGATATTGTGGATTCCCCAAGGAAATAGCCCCGGCAGATCACCCTAATGTGAAAACTACAGTGAACAAACCCCACTCATGTGCACAGAGCTTTCACACAGATTTTTAGTGCCCCTCTTTTAATAAAAAGTCAGACATTTATATCAGCAGACATTTGGAAAATACTTGAAGCAAAATCAGAGAAGAACGATTTTTAGGACATAATATGCAAGGAGAAAAAAGTAAAAGCTACAAATAATATTCTCAGAGTCAGAGGAATATATTATTTTTATTAAACAAAAATAGTGGTTGGGTTCAGAAAATGTTACTCCAAAGTTTGGCACTTTGTCATGCTGAGTATTTTGAACTGAAGGGCACTGGAAGTGCCTCAGAAGCAAAGTCTCTCTCTGACCTTCTCCTACCTTCCTGTCTCCTGCTCCCCTTTCTCCCCCAAGACAGGCCATAGAAACTAGAATTCCTCTTCCCCAAGGAAGGTTATAGAAATTAGAAATATTACTTTAAGCATCACCTGTCTTATGTATAGGAGCTGGACATAAAGCAATTCTCTGGCCTGCCTTGTCTGCTAATAGATTACAAGACCCTCATTCCAGAAGAGGTCCTGCCCTATACCCAGGAGGAAGGAATGCCACACAGAGATGCCAAGAGGAATCTGGACAGAACTTGCTGGGTTTCCCCCCTCGGTCTAATACAATTAGATCATACCCTTTTATCCCATCATATTTCTCCATGGTTGTCCATTCTTCATCAAACCTAAGCATAAAAATAGATAGTTTTCCTTAGTCTTTGGGTCTTCATTTCTGAAGGCTCCTGAGTCACATAAAACTTTGATTATATAAATGTTACACTTTTCTCTTGTTAACCTGTCTTTCATTATAGGAGTGTCAGCCGTGACCCTTATGATGGGAAAGAAAGGGACCACAGCCTTCCATCCCTACAACAGAAAGCCACAAGAATAATATTCAGCGAACTAAATATTACTCTTGATAATTAAAAATGTGATAGCATATATGTAAAACTCAATGGAAGTTTTAAAAGATATAAATGATATTTTCTAGGAAATAAAGCCAAAAGACAGTGAGATAAAAATAAATAGTAGATACAAAATAATAAAATTTAGGAAACAAATTCAGGAATTACAATATCTGGGTTGTAAAAGTTACAGAAAGAAGAGAAAATGTAAGAGAAGAAATTAAAGGAAAAATTAAGAAAATGTTACAGAACTGAAATTCACAGCTTCCGTGTTAGTAGAGACCATCAAGTGTGCAGGAGACCAGATAAAAATCAGTCTATACCAAGGCACAGCACTGTAAAATTTCAGAATGCTGGAGAAAAGTAAATGATCCTGTGAGCGTCTATAGAATAGGGAGCAAAGAAAGGCTTGAAGCAAAGATCAAGTAGAAGAATGGCCTTAGACTTCTCAACAAAGACATGGATGCTGTAAAACGGTTAAGCAGTGCTTTTGTAATTGTGAATGAAAATGATTTCCAACTTAGAAATCTTTGCCCAAAGTGTCTACTATTCAAGTGTGAGGGGAGCATTAAAACCGTTTTAGACTTTTAAATGTTAAATAGGACACTTCCCATGGAACCTTTCTCAAAAAAGGCCCTGGAGGATATGCTCCACGTAAACAAGGGAGTCAAAATGTATAAAGAGGAAAATACATTTGAAACTCTTGTTGTTACCTTGTGTATAAATAGGCTTTTATGTATAGATTGCTGTTAAGTTTCATTGGAATTTATTTGATGACATCATCAATAGTGCTTTTGAAAATAAGTTTGTCATGGTTAAGGGGTCTGAGAATTTTTGTATAGAAATATAGATTTTTTTTTTCCCCTTTTTGTCTTTTTTCGTGTCCGGCAACGGATCGCAACCCTCAGTGTCGCGCCCGTACCGGACCAGGACCGGCAACGGGATCGCAACCCTCGGTGTTGCTCCCACACCTCGCTCAGCCAGTGAGCAGGAACCGGTCTGTATGTGGGATCTGAACCCTCGGCGGGAGCGCCACCGTGCTCACAAGCGGCACACTGTAGCAGTGCGCCACCGGGCCGGCCCCAGAAATATAGATTTTTTTTCAGGATCCTCTATCGCCTTATATTTTTAGTAGAAAAATAATTGATTATAAATATCTGTGGGGTAAAGAGTTGGCTATCAGTGTTTGTGTACAAAATGTGATGATCAAATCAGGATTGTTAGCATGTTCCTCATTACAAAATTCTTTGTGTCCATTAATCAATTTCACCCTAACCTTCCTCCCTCTCCCCCTTCTCCCCCTATAATAACCACAGTTTTGTTCTCTCCCTCTGAAAGTTCAATGTATTATTACTGTGTTTGTTGTTTCTTTTTTATTTCTTTCTGTTAGAAATATAGATTTTAAACAAAAGACAACATTATTTGCTTTGGCGCTCTCTATCAATAGATCAGCACTTTCTAAATTAAAAAAAAAATAAGTTCATATACCTATACATTTGTGGAGCATCTATGATGTATCAGTCGTGGACATGGAGAGGAGAGGGATGACCCCTTACTTACATCGTCTTTCCTAAAGGTCGCCAAGCACTGCAATGGACCATTGAAACCAGGCTTACATTTTTTACTTTGAATGTCTGGCAACACCTTATCTTACTTAGCTTTAGTAATTTCACCTATGAATTACACACACCTGATTTGATTTTGATAATAAATATGTAAAAACATATTAATGATATCTGCTAAGTTCGGCAACTACCCAGTTTGCCTGAGACTGTCTGAGTTTTAGCACTCAAGGGCCCACATCCTGGAAAACCCTCCCAGGAGGGTTGGTGACCCTTTCTGTGCCATCCAAGATTAAAAGTATTTGCTAGCATATGAGTGTATACATATGTGTAAAATAAAATTGTAGTTACCCTTTCAAATATTAAAATATTTGGAGGATAATAAAATGATATAAATAATTACCAAGATAGCAACCTGGTACCACTTCACTAAAATTTACAGAAAGTGAGTGAGCTTTACTACAAAGTCAACTTTTAAATATGTAATTCTGATAAAAATGGTGTCATCAGAAAACCTGATGAAGCCAATTTGACACTGAGCAAGTCAAAAATGCTGGTGGGTCAGTTTGTTAATAAAAACTTTAAAATAATAAGAAGGGAATAGTTTGCAATATGTTGCTCATTAATGTATCAACACTCATATGCTTTATAACGGTCTGATCTGTGTTGCTACACATAATATAGCAATTATCTGGCCATTGTTGCTCATTTGTTAAGCATCTGCTCTTTTACTGATGGCAAAATCTTATTATGGATATTTTTTCATTGTCAAAAAATTACTGGTCATGCTAAACTAAACTAGTGAAATATCGGAAGTGAACTGATGTTCAGTTGTCAGGTTTTATTATGTTTGAGCCTTTAAAGTGTGCCACATGGAGGGGGAAAACAAGATTTCCTTATATATTGTTTCATCTCAAAAGAATAACAAAAAAAGCAAAACATTTTTGTTGACTTACAAAAGTAACATTAAAATGCATTTAAATTTTCATTCTTTCTTTATGTAACAAACTACAGAGCTTCTTTTCCAATGGATTTTCTTAGAAACTTCTTCAAGCATCTCAAAGAGTCTGGGCAACTTAGATCATGTCTTCATCTCTATATCTACAGATTCTCATAAACACTTCTAACATGATATTTTCATCCTCCCTTGTTTAAAATTTCCCTCTGCAGCAACTGTCCGCAGAGGGAAGTTTAAAATTAAGGTAATTCATTACCAAAACTAGAAAAAAGCTGAACAATAAAAATTAATATAAGAAATTCAGTATCATTTACTGATTGTCTTCTATTAAAAATAATTTGATATTTAATTCATGACAAATTATTAAAAGTAAGTGACTTACAACATAGAAAATCATAAATTGCTAGGCAATCGTAACACATAGGACTGGTGCAATATTTTCTAAACAGATGCTATTATTACCAGTAAATTTTGTAGTTATTACCATGTATGAAGGTACTTCAAAAGTTCATTTGAATTATCTTTCAATTGTACCTTTCCATGGACTTTTTCAAGTACGCTCTTATATAACATATTCTTAAGATTTTAGTACTATGCTGAATTGCAAAGCAGTTATATTATGAGGTTAACATGGTATTTTTAGATTACAGAGCCTTTTAATCTGCTCCCTTATTTGTCTTGAGTGATAATTCACTATGCTATAACTTCCTAAAATATTGGAAAGTAGAAAATTGCTTGTAGTTTTAAGATATACATTGTATGTCTTGATAAGTTCTGTGTATATAAGATATATATTGTATGTCTTGATAAGTCCCCTCTCTTAACATCATGGCCTCAGTCTATATAATCCTTATAGTGAGCTAGCACATCGAACTAAGCAAAAATTCTGCAAAGGATAAGAATTCAGAGTCATTCAGTTTTACTTAGGTAAACAAACACTATGAAGAGGAACTAGTTACTCTAAACAAATTTTTTTTTTTCTTCTTTTTGTCTTTTTTCGTGACCGGCAACGGATCGCAACCCTCAGTGTCGCGCCCGTACCGGACCAGGACCGGCAACGGGATCGCAACCCTCGGTGTTGCGCCCGCACCTCGCTCAGCCAGTGAGCGGCTGGTCTGTATGTGGGATCCGAACTCTCGGCGGGAGCGCCGCCACGCTCCCAAGCGGCGCACTGTAGCAGTGCACCACCGGGCCGGCCATAGTTACTCTAAAAAATTTGTTAGCATATTGCCACTCTACTTATTGAAGCAGACAAATATGAGGTAAATTGTTCATTTTTTCTCTATGGTGGCAATAGTCCAAAAACTGCATGCAACAAAGTGCCAATCTTATCAAACAAAGAACAAACAGACGTTTCACCTACTACACTCAGTATTTAAAATTATATGAAGGGGAGAAACTGTTACAGTTTCCAGCTATTAATATATAAAATAATGAATTACTGTGGTTGTCAGCATCACCGTTGTTTACATTCTTTCTCAAAACTGAAGGACACTGTTTTAGAAGCCTTACTTAGTTTTGTATTCAGCTGTCAATTTTCATCTTATCTAAGCACAAAATAATTTTATCAATGATCATAAGGAACACAATATTGTTTTAGAATATGAATGCTTTCTAAAGAAGGAGCAATCAGTGAACAGGAAAAGTGAAGCAACAATATGAGAAGAGAGATATCAGCACGAGAGTTTGCACAATAACAAACTGCAACGTCCTTTGGCTCTCCACTATATTCTTCCTCCTTCACTACTTTCTTCTCCTATCCCTCATTCCTGAACTGCGCATATCTCCGGGAATCAAAGTGGTAGCTGCTGGTCTGCCTTAACCACAGCCTTCATACAGTTTATGAAGCACTTTCATGTATGTTATTCCATCTCACCCTCACAACACTCCAATAAAACTGCATTTTAGTGTCATTGTGTATTATTGCATAAACGTGTATTGTATTATTGTATATTATTCAGAATTTACTGTGGAGTAAGTCAAGGTTGGAAGTTTCAAATCCCATCTTCTTTGAACACAAAATGAAGAATTATTATTTAAAATTAGAAAGGTTCAATAAGTTTAATCTAATAGTTAAAGTGATAGAAACATTGATATGTACAGCAATAGTTTCTGCTGAAAGAATACAATCATAGCAGAGAGAAGAATCTGCTTAATTAATATTAACCTGGGATTTCAAGTTGTCTGATCATCTTTTTAAGTATCATGGCTTAAAATACCACCAGTACGCTGATCACTCACAAATCTGTATCTCCTGTCTGGACCTCACCCATAAAATCAATACTCACATCCAAATCGCCTGCACATCTCCACTTGGATCCTGAAGAGCCATCTCAAACTTAAATGGTCTAAAATAATCAACTGACTCCCCCCAACCCCAAATCCCTGCTTCTTCCTATTTATTTCTCATATCCAGAGTGACCATATAATTTAGCATTCAACCCTGGGGACTTTTTTTTTCTGATTAAGATTTCCTATTCAGGGATTCCGGGCAATTTTGAGAGTGAAAAAGGGAAGGTTAATAATAACTCTTGGGTTGGCTTATTAGCTCAGTTGGTTAGAGCGTGGCTTTATAGCACAAAGACCAAGGGTTTGGATCCCTGTCCCAGCCAGACACCAAATAATAATAATAATAATAATAATAATAATAATAATAATAATAATAATAGTAATGACTCTGAATCAACATGTAAATCAGGACTGTCCCAGGCAACCCCGAAGGTATAGTCACTCTATCCATCTCAATAAATAGCATTTTTGTGAACTTTTAATCTCACATCTCATATCCAGCTTGTCTGCAAATACTGTCTGCTCTGTTTCAAAATTAGACTACTTTTCTCTATCGCCAGAGGTACACACAGTTCTATAATCCTTAATCTGGATTATCGCAGCAGGCTTCTAAGTGATCTCCTTGCCTCTACCTTTGCCTTTCTTAAATCTGTGTTAACACAGTGTCTGACATAATCCTTTTAAAACATAGAATCATATCATGTCACTCTAAACACTGCAATGGTTCACAGCATATTTAGAATAGAAGCAGGTTTCATAAAATGGACAAGATCCCTACATTATTTGTTCCTCTCCCAATCCATTATCTCTTTGGCTTCAGTTGCTGCTACTCTCCCACTTGCTCAGTCTGCTCCAGCCATACTGCTGCCTCACTGTTTTTTGAACATTCTTCCCTCAGGCCCTCTCCACTGTTTCTTCTCTCTCTCATTCCTCAGATATTCTCATGACTCAGTTCCTCATCTCATTCAAATTTGTGTTCCAGTGAGACTTTCTAAGTATTCCCTGACTCCATGGTTAAAACTGCATTCACGACCATCAAGCATACTACATGTACTCACTTACTTACGTTTTGTCTGCAACCCACTACTAGAACGTTAAACCCATGAGGGCATGAATCTCTGACTGTTTAGTTCTCTGGTCTACTCCCAGGACCTTGGTCAGTACATGCAATGACAAAATAAATACTTTAGGGAATAGATTAATGAATGAATGAAAAAGTCATACAGACCATATATACACCAGCTACTTGGTATACATTAAAGATTATAGATGTGGAGTTAGATTTTAATGTAATTGTATTTTATTTTAGTGAGTTACAATCAATGAAGATATTACCTACACTTTGTCCTATGACTATTTTTCTCTTCTGCCTGGTTTGTCTATTTTCAGTAATAAAAATATTTACACATATGTGCACATATATATACAACTTTAAACTTAATTTTGTGCCATGGATAAATTCTGCTATGTAAATAATATGAAATGTCAATACATATCTAATTACTACTCATAGTAGTACTAATACTGATTACTATTCTTCTCACATTAAAGAAAACTACATAATACATATGTGTAGTTTCTTTTTAATCATCAGTTTATTTTGAATTGATAGTTAGGAAAGTCACTAATCATTGCAACATTGTGATTACTTGGATTTAAGTACAAGTTAAGGTGTAAATGTAATATTACAATGGTAAGGAATTTCCAGTGATTTTATAACAAATGCATATATGCTACTATCTTTCTACTTGGCCTGAACATATAAAACTGTTGCCTTATAATAAAAATTTCTCAGATAATTTTCAAGTAGGTCAACAAATTTCCTCTTACTATTTTTTAATTAAAAAATGGGTATTTCTAGGTTGACTTCTGAGGCTTCTTGTCTTTCTGCAAGACCTCACTCACTCACAGGAGCCACCTTGAAAGCTGGCGGTACCACTGGAATTTTTGATTCTGGAAATTTTGGTACCTTCCCTAGTGAACATTTAGGGTTTTCTTCCCTAGTTTTGAATTTTTTTTTTCTTTTATAAAATAGGAACAGTTTCTATAGGAGAAGGTTAAAGTCAATGGAAAAACTGGAAATCTCGGGAATGTTGTTCACATTGAACACTTCAAGAATAAAATCACAGTTTCTGAAAAACAGTTCTCTAAAAGATGTTTAAAATACCTTACCGAGAAATACCTTAAGAAGAACAATCTTCATGATCGGCTTCGTGTTGTTGCATCTGACAAGGAGACTTATGAACTTCGTTATTTCCAGATTAGTCAAGATGAAGATGGATCAGAGTGAAGCCTCCCCTTACAGGGCTTTGCTTACTAATAAAATAAATGAAGCATATATGAGAAAGAAACCTCTAGAAATGGACTTTTACTTTATCTTTGAATAAAAAGCATTATGCTCGTAAAAAAAGGGCATTGAAGGACATTTGTTTTAAAGCATATAAAACAATCTTCTATATCATATCCTTGACAAAAGAATTCTAACTTCAGAAGGTATGAAAGTAAATAATGAATCAAAGAAAGCATTCTGATGGGCTTGCTATAGGGAATTTGCAACAGTGGTCCCGAATCACTGTCTCTACTGATACGTAGAAAATGATTTGTATTGTTAAGAGATAATTGTGTCATCATATTTTTAAAAATATGTTTGAAGAAAAATGTACCCATGAATGTTATAATAGCAATAATATTATTAGTAAACAGTGTAATTGTGGAGCAAGAAAAAAATACAAAATGTAAGCATAAGTTATAAAATAGCAACAACTAATGAAAAACAAAACTAAGAAGGTAAAAGCAATCTGGCATTTTTAATGTTTTTCCCAAATTTTGTACAAATATAAAGTTCTCTAATATTTAAAGTGAATCTCTTTCAAAATAAGTTGCTTTAAGAAAAATTAATATTTTCCCTGCTATATGTTTGATAAAATCTTACCACATGTGGAATTTCCATTGATTTCACAAGAACGAATCAGGGATCCAAGGTCAAACAGAGAGACTATTCTTGGAGAGAACAATCTCACAATTCATTTTGTTTTTATTGCCAAAGAAGTTCAAGAACTCATTTGTTTGGGCAGAGTCTCATCTCTCCAGGATTGGCTTAGGTGTGTTCTAAATGTGCAGTTGACCTCTCAAGGTCACTTCTAGATTTATGAGCTTGTGAAATTCCTTAAAGTCATTTCTTTTCCAGGCTCTCATACGCTTCTTCTACTCTCCTTGACTGAGATGACAAAAAGCCTTTGTTCATTTTTGAAGGAAAGCAGATCACTGAATACTGTTTTTTCAGTGAAGCTGAACAATTCAGAATTCTTTTGATTAATGTAGAAGCACTAAGAGCAGTCCTCCCCAATGTGTTACTATGATATTCAAACCAGGCGACATGCTGCTGAAAGGTTCCTGTCTAAATGCCATTGCATGGGTTGAAACATACTCACCACAGGCAATTCTTCTGGAATGATTAGGGCCAATTGGGATTCCAAAAACAAAGCTTTGCTTCTTTCTCCCTGTGAATCGCATTGGTCCAAAAAGTAGGCTTCTATCATTTTAGCCTATAAAGATAGACTTGTTTTCCTCTGCAAATATTTAGAAAGTAAGAGCTATGTCTTAGGTGAATACATGTCTACTCTAATCAGAAAATGAGAAGTCTAGTTTTTTCTCTTAACTGTTACTATTATTGAAAATTGCTCTTAAAAATTCCTACCAGACCAGGGCCGAGTCCGTGGCGCACTCGGGAGAGTGTGGCACTGGGAGTGCAGCAGCGCTCCCGGCGTGGGTTCGGATCCTATATAGGGATGGCCGTGCACTGTGCACTCACTGGCTTAGCGTGGTGCGGCCAGTCTCAAAAAAAAAAAAAAAAAAAAAAAATCCTCCGTGGCGCACTCGGGAGAGTGTGGCACTGGGAGTGCAGCAGCGCTCCCGGCGTGGGTTCGGATCCTATATAGGGATGGCCGTGCACTGTGCACTCACTGGCTTAGCGTGGTGCGGCCAGTCTCAAAAAAAAAAAAAAAAAAAAAATTCCTACCAGACTGAAATAGAAGTACCCTGACATTCTTCTTGATGAAGATGTTGATTGTGACTTACTGATACAATCTACCCATCTATTTCTAGTAGAAGTGATATGATGAAATTTCATCTGAAAATAATTATTTACATATGTTATTGGCAAACAGCACTCATCTATCTAAGTAGTATATATTTTATTTCATGAAAACAAATAGCATTACCTATAAATTACTACAATAAAACAGTTAGTCAATTTCTGTGAAAAAGCTCAACATTCTCATTCCTTTGGTTAAAAAAAAATACTGCATCAAAAATGAAAATCACTATCTCTTTTAAGCAAATGCCAAACAAATTCGAAATGATTACATCATCCCAAGAATCTTGGTAACCCACCTAAGGTTTATGGTTTTAATCTGTATTTTCTTGGCTTAAGAAAAGTCATTACAGCATAAACAAATAAGGATGTTTATATTTAGTAGTCCTAATAATATAAATTCAGACCTGGGAAGATTATATTCTTAAGAGTGTCAGAACAAAAATGCCTGGAAAAGATTAGTTTATTAAAGTAGCATATCTTTTATAACTTATTCTGTATAATTTATTTTCAAATATTTGACTCTAATAAGAAAGACCATACCTGAGTTTGCCCCAGTTCAGCCAATAAGTTCTTGTGTTTTCAGTTTTCTCAATATCTTCAACATCTTTGATATCTATTACATATAAAATACACTATATAATGTTATTAATAATATAAAATAATATAATATATTATTGTGGTAAAAAACACATAACATTGTTTACCATCTTAATTTTTAAGTCTACAGTTCAGTAGTGTTAATTATGTGGACATTGCTAAGCAACAGAACTCTAGAACTTTTTCAACTTACAAAACTGAATTTGATAACCATTTTGTATACCATGATTATTTTTACTATAAACAGGCAATGTTTAATTTTCTTTTTATCTTATTTTTAAGAATTAAATTTACAATGTGCAGCTTTTCTATGAGCATAATTTCCCCATCACTTATTTAGCATTGTAGTAGTCCATATTTCATCCATCCACTCTGTTTTACAGCATATCTGAGAAGCTGTTAAAGTTTATCATATGGAAGTTCACTCCCTTTTCCTTGCCTATTTAATTCCTTTATTCATTCATGTATTATATTTGATAAATCAAATGCTGAATTCAGAGAAAATTTAAGAATCTTTTTTGTAAACTGATTACTATTCAGGGTGAATAACCAAAAAAGTATAACACAAGGACTCTTGTCTTAAGGTTATACAAGACAGGCACGAAAAGAAGCATTATTGTTTAAAATAATATGTGTCCTAGAGGACAGTACTTCAGTTAGTACTAGGAAGTGAAGTGCATAACACAAGGACTAGTAAAATTTAGAAGCATAAAGAGAAAGGACAAAAAACAAAGCTGAGACTTGAGCTTTACTGGGTAAAGAAGGGAAAATTTATTTCTGGAAAAATAATTAAGCTTGAGGTTAGTAATAATTATGAATTGCCTGACTAGAGCAAAGGATTTTTCACTAGTCTTAGTGAGAATTAGCATGGGTAGGTAGTATATCAAGGGCCTTGAATATTAGACTAAGGAATATGGTCTTAATGAGATAAGCAATATGGGAAATAAGTTTAAGAGGACAGCAGAGATGGTGTGATGGCATCAGGAAAGGGGCATTTTGTTTGTACTCAGAGGAGCACAGTAATGCTAAATCCTAAATTTGTATTGTCCCAACCAAGCTAGTTTATAAGTACTTAAAATCTTCTTCGAGTCTGATTAATGCCCTTTTTCTCACTAAATGGTTTTAAAGTGGAATAAAGTACAGAGTAATGTTTCTCTGGAGAAGAGAGTCTATCTATATTGAGTGATAGGATAACTTTCCAGGCCACTGTAAAAGAAGGAAAAAGATCAAGTTCTAGTTTCCTAAGACTTCCAAAGTGATTAAAGTAATTTATAGAAAGCCGTATGTATTAGTCCGTTTCTGTTGCTTATAACAAAATACCTGGAACTGAGTAATTTGTAAGAAAACAAAAGTTTGGGCTAAATTCCTAATTTTAATTTCGTTATGACAAAAAGTCTGTTAACTGATCCAGACCATTCTGACAACAAAGTACCTTTTACTTTTAGATTAAAAAAAATACGTGTAGGAACCAAATGTGGAAAAAATATTTGCTTGACAATTAATCCTCTCAACTTAAAATTGATTTGAAATTCTTAAATATTCAGCTACTATGTAATTTACTGTAGACATAATATGTTTTCTCAGGGTACATGATGTGAGAAATAGAATGTGGACACGTAAAAAAAGACTTTGTTAAAATGTTACTTACGTCTATTGACAAATATTAAGACTTTGATAACTTGGTCACAAATTGCTATTTGTACTTCACACACTGTACATGTGGATCTTCTAATGAGTTATTTTTCCTTACTTTTCTCTTACAGAAAAATCTTATCAATTACACTTTTATTAGTATGAAATTTTGATTTTACCCTGTAACATATGACAAGGTTAACTACACGACCCATGAAAACTCTAAGAAGCACTCCCTTAACTAAAGAGATCTGTTCCAATGGCCCTGAGTTTTCACACATTACCCACTCCTTTTGCTTAAGACATTGGTGGTTCAGGTTATAAAGCTACTATTATTTGTCATACTAACTAGCCAGATATACCCACAGAATTTAAGAGATGGGGTAAAGATGCAAGAGAAAAAAAAGAGTGGATGTGGAGGCTGCCTAATTAAATAGGTTGTGGTAGATAAAAAGAGTAAGTAGGGAGGAAAAGTGTGATGTTAGAGAAGAAAAAGAAAGTAGGATAAAGGAATAGAAGAATATTATCTTATCTCATAATTTTGCAGAGGAATGTCTCCTGTTTTAAACAAAAACCCCAACACTCATATAAATTCTGACTCTGTTATTTACATGTCTCAAAACTCTTATGTTCAACTAGGAAAAGTTTACACTAAATCATATTTTGATAATCAAGCCATGAGTTTACTTAATTAACGGAAGCAGCTTCTGTCAGAGAAGGAACTAAATTCAGGCAATTTTGTGTGGACCCATAGTGTTTAAAAAATCTCTAGAATTTAAATATCTATGCATAGTGCATGTGAATTTAAGTTCCTCACCACTCCTTGATGTCTTATAACATGTCAGGTTCACTTATTTACCTATTTAAAGCCTAAAAGCATTTGTCTTTCTCACCATGGTTTATCACTTCTGGCTTGTGTTATTGTTCTAACCTCAGAATGTGATACTGGGGAACACAGAAAGAAAAGTATTAAATCTCTCCTCTGTGAGCATGCTTCCTTCAAATAACTCCCTGTCAAGGACTCTTGGTCCTTGGAACTTTGAAGTACTGTGGAGCAAAATCTGAAAACATGTTTGTATTTCTTCTGCAGCTGGCTCCCTGATCTCTCCTTTGACCCAATTTCTCCCAAGTAATTAGGCATCTGGAAAGACCCCCCAGAATGACATTATGGGAAATGCTATTTTGAGGGTATCACAGAGTGTTGAGCAACCACCACTTGCTTCTCAAAGTGACAAAATGGTGACTAATTCCAAGTGCTTCAGTCTTTGATGACCAATCCAATGATTTTCTGATTACTGCCCAGAAATCCCTGTTTTCCACATGAACTGTGGGATTGGTAAACTGTTGTAGAAAGTTAAATTAATGTATGCTTGATCTTTATTTTTTACAGTTTTGGTAAATCAATATTGTTTGTTATGTAAACTACCAAGACTGAGCCAAGAAGACATAGAAAATCTGAACAGACCAATAACAATAAAAGAGATTAAAGCTGTTATCAGCAGTGTCCTAGGAAAGAAACACCCAGGATTGAATGACTTCAATTCAATCTAGCAAAACCTTTAAAGAAGAATTAATACCAATTCTACAAACTATTCCAAAAAATTTAAATGGAGGTCATTCTCCCAGACTCATTCTATGAGGCAAACATCACTGTGATACCAAAACCAGACAAAGATACAACAAAAACAGGAAACTACAGGCCAATATCCTTGATGAATATATACTCAAAAATCCTAAATAAAATACTATCTAACAGAATACAGCAACACATGCATAAAATTATGCACCCTGATCAAGTGGAATTCATCCCAGGGATGCAAGGCAGGTTCAACATAGGCAAATCAACAAATATGATACACTACATCAACATAATCAAACACAGAAACCATATGATCATCTCTATAGACACTGAAAAAGTGTTTGACAAAATTCAACATTCATTCATGATAAAGAATTTTTATAAATTGGGTATAGAAGAAAATATCTCAACACAATTAAAGCCGTATATGACAAACTCACTGCCAAAATCATCCTGAATGGGGAAAAGTTGAAAGCGTTTCCGTTAAGAACAGGAACAAGACAAGAATGCCCATCCTTGCCACTTCTATTCAGCATAGTATTGGAAGTACCATCCAGAGCAATCAGGGAAAAGAAGGAAATAAGGGGCATTCAGACTGGAAAAGATAAAGTCAAACTGCCCCTATTTGCAGATGATATGATTCTATATATACAACAGCCTAAAGACTACAAAAAACTCTTAGACTTAATAAATGATTTCAGCAAAGTTGCAGGATACAAAATCAACATGCAAAAATCAGTACCATTTCTATACTCCAACAGTGAACTAGCAGAAAAAGAAACCAAGAAAGCTAGCCCACTTACAATAGTCACCATAAAAATAAAATACCTAGGAATAAAGTTAACCAAGGATGTGAAAATCTCTATGACATGAACTACAAACCACTGTTGAAAGAAATTAAAGAGAACACAAGAAGATGGAAAGATATCTTGTGCTCTTGGATTGGAAGAATTAACATTGTGAAAATGTCCATAATACCCAGAGTGATCTACAGGCTCAATGCAATCCCCATCAAAATTCTCATGGCATTTTTCTCAGAAATGGAAAAAAAGCTATCCTACCATTCATATGGAATAGCAAAGGACTCTGAGTAGCCAAAGGAATCCTGAGCAAAAAAAAAAAAAAAAAAAAAAAAAAAATGCTGGAGGCATACACTATGAATTTAAACTATATTACAAAGTTATAGTAACCAAAACAGCATGGTACTGGCACAGAAACATGGACCAATGGAACAGAATAGAGAATCCAGAAATCAACCCATACACCTATAGCCATCTGATGTGGAGAAAAAGGAACGTTTCTCCACCGTTGGCAGGACTGCAAAATGGTTCAGCCTTTAAGTAAAATGGAATGGAGGGTCCTCAGTCAATTACAGAGAGATTTACCATATGACCCAGCTATTCTACTGTTGGAATTGAAATCATACCCAGAGGAATGGAAATCATCATGTTGAAGTGATACCTGTACACCCCTGTTTCCTGCTGCATTATTTTCAGTCACCAAGAGTGGGAACCAGCCTGAATGCCCATCATCGGATGAGTGGACAAAGAAAATGTGGTATATCTACACAACGGATTACCACGCTGCTATAAAAATAAAAAAATAAAAAAAAAACATGAAATACTGCCTTTCACAGCAACATGGATGGATTAGAGAAAATTATATTAAATGAAGCAAGCCAGGCACAAAAAGAGAAATACCACATGTTCTCAGTTATTCATGAAAGCTAATAAAGATAAATAAATATACAAACAAATAAAAATGGTGGTGGGACTGGAATCACAACAATTTCTCGAACTTGTTAAGACAAGTGAACAGATATTATGTTGAAGGGGGAGGGGGAAAAAGGAGAGGGGAAAGGAGGAATTGGTAAAGGGACATGAAAATCAACTACATTGTATATTGATAAATTAAAGTAAAAGAAAAAAGAAATGTTCCTTTCAGATCCTACAGTTTAAATATTTTTTGTACGCTGTGGAAGTTGAAAAATTCCACCTCCATTTTTTTAGGGTCCTGGCTGTGAGCAAGAATTAAATTAACATAAATAAGATTAATAGGAGAAAAGTATACACACTATTTAATACAAGTATTACATTACACAGGAGCCCTCATAAGGAAATAAAGACCCAAAGAAGCAGTTAGAGTCATACATTTACACACTCTATTGGACAAAGAATAGTAAGTTGTAAAATGTGACAAGGTAAAGGGGCTTGGTCTAGGATGGTTAATCAGTTAGAGAGTTAACTAGGAAGATAAGGGTTGTTTTAACAAGGTTTATTTGTACAGAATTCTCTAGATTTCAAATTCCCATACTTGATCATGAGAATGCTATTCCTTCTGGTATAGGGAGGACATCTTTCACACTGAAGTTTAATCTCCTGCTTTTAGGAAACAGAAGGAAGTTTAGAGTGATCTTCTTGTACCTGCTGGTTTTTTTAAGTGCCTTTATTTCAAAATAGTCAATATGCCAGAGCTGCATATTTCATGGTGGCATATTTTTAACTCCTCTAACACAAGCTTTTATAAACAATAAAATGATGATAATTAAATTTACTACTACTTATGAATACCAGGTGACTGTAGCAGAACAACGAATAGAATTCACACTATAACATGCCTAAGTGTCAGTTCTCTGCTATTTCTGATTTGCATATGTCCAAATCTTTTCCCTTTCTGGTCTGGTTTGTACTCTTGTAAGGATATATTAACATCCGTCTTAGTCCATTTTGTGCTGTTATAACAGAGTACCACAGACTGGGTAACTTCTAAACAACTGAAGTTTATTTGGCTCATGTTTCTGGAGGCAGGGAAGTCCAAGATCAAGGGGTCCCAACTGGTTATGGCCTTCCTGCTGTATTATAACATGGTGGAAGGCACCACGTTGTGAGAGAGAGCTGGGAAGAACAAGAGGGGGCTGAATTCGCTTTTATAACAGACCCACTCTTAGAGTAACAAACTCACTCCTGCAATAACATAAATCAATTCATTAATGTATGAGCATAATGGGCAGAGCCCTTGTTACCTAATCATCTTTTAAAGATCCCACCTCACAACACTGTTGCATTGGGAATTAAGTATCCAACACATGAATTTTGGGAGACACATTCAAACCACAGCAGCATCTCTTAAAATCCTGTCTTAGGTATGGAATTCTAACTCTTTGTTTTAGAATAGCATGCCAGATTGTTCTAGAATTAATATTTCCCAAGTTGTGTTCTGTGAAATATTAGTTTCATCTGGATCCATTAAATTGAAATACATGCTGTGGCGAATGTTTGGTCCTATGGTCCAGTAAAACAAGAGAAATGTTATATACTCTGCAACCCTGAAAAGTCCTTCAGTAAAGACATATTTTTATTAGTAGAATTTCACAACTTATTTGACCAAAATTTTAATTTTCAATTACACATATTAATACCCGCATTGCTTTGGTAAACATATTGTTTAATGACACTCTTTCTTACATAATCATGAGATATTTATCGCTTGGAATCATGTAATTTAACAGCTTAATGTAGATATATTTTGCATACTATAACTTTAACTCATTTAAAGAGTACAGTTACTCCTGTTCATTTTTAGCTTCCTTTTATGTGGTATATCTTTTTCCATCCCTTCTGTGTGCATCTTTACTAGTGAGATGAGTCTCTTGAAGACAGCATATAGTTTGGTCTAGCTTTTTAATTGAATCAGTCAGTGTGTGTCTTTTGAGTGGAGAATGTAATCCACTTACTTTTATGGTTGTTATTAATAAATACTGTCTTACTCCTTCATTTAATTGATTTTCCTATGGTTTATTTAAGCAAATTAAATAGAAAATCAAAAACTTTCTTGACACTAATGAAAACAAAGATACATCATACCAAAACCTGTGGGATTCAGCAAAAGCAGTACTAAGAGGGAAGTTTATTGCAATAAATGCTTGCATCAAAGGAATGGAAAGTTTTCAAATAAACAACTTAATGATACACCTCAAATAAGAAGAGAAACAAGGACAATCTAAACCTAAATTAGTAGACAGACAGAAATGATTAAGTTCAAAGCTGAACTAAATGAAATACAGACCCAAAAACTGGTACAAAAGATACAGAAGACCAATGAAATGAAAAGTTGTTTTTCTTCAGAAGATAAAAAAGTACACAAAACATTAGTGAGGCTAACATAAAAAGAAGAGAAAGACCAAATAACAAAAATCGGAACTGAAAGAAGAGACCTTACAACTGATACCACAGAAATACAAGGAATCATTTGAGACTATTACAAACAAGTATATGCCATCAAATTTGAAAACCTGGAGGAAATGAATAAATTTCTCAACACATACAAATTGCTGAGACTAGACCAAGAAGACATAGAAAACCTGTACAGACCAATAACAAGCAATGGGATTAAAGCAGAAATCTGTAGTCTCCCAACAGAAAAAAGTCCAAAACCTGATGGATTTACTGCTGAATTCTACCAAGCCTTTAAAGAGTTATAATGCCAATTTTCTTCCAACTATTTCAAAATTAAAACAGAGGCCACTCTTCCAAACTCATTTTATGAGGCCAGCATCACCCGGGTGCCAAAACCAGACAAAAACACACACATAAAAGAAAACTACAAGCCAATATTTTTGATGAACATAGACACACAAATCCTCAACAAAATATTAACAATCAGAATAAAGAAGCACATCAAAAAATTATACACCACAATTAAGTGGGATTCATTTCAGAGTTGCAAGAATGGTTCAACATATGCAAGTCAATAAATGTGGCAAACCACCTCAACCATATCAAGCAGAAGAAAACATATGATTATCTCAATAGATGCAGAAAAAAGCATTTGACAAAATTCAACATCCCTTCATTATAAAGACTCTTAGCAAATTAGGCATAGAAGGAAAATATCTCAACACACTAAAAGCAACATATGACAATTCTACTGCCAACATCATCCTGAATGGGAAAAAGATGAAAGCTTTTCTCTTAAGGACAGATACAAAACAAGGATGCCATTCTCACCACCCCTATTTAACATAGTATTGGAAGTAGTAGCCAGAGCAATCAGGCAAGAGAAAGAAATAAAGGACATCCAGATTGGAAATGACAAAGTCAAACTGTCCCTGTCTGCAAATGACATGATCCTATATACAGAAAAACCTAAAGACTCTACTAAAACACTCTTAGAACTGATAAGCAATTTCAGTAAAGTTGCTGGATATAAAATCAACATGCGAAAATCAATAGCATTTTTATATTCCAGTAACAAACTAGCAGAAAAAGAAATCAAGAAAGCAAGCCCATTTAAAACAGTTACCAAAAAACTGAAATACCTAGGAATAAATTTATCACAGAAATGAGAGATAGCTACTACAAGAACTACAAATCATAGCTTAGAGAAATTAGAGAGGATACAAGAAGATTGAAAGATATCCCATCCTCTTGGATTGGAAGAATTAACGTTGTAAAAATGTCCATACTACTCAAAGTGATATACGGGTTCAGTGCAGTCCCCATCAAAATACCAATGACATTCCTCACAGAAACAGACCTAGAATAGCCAAAGCAATCCTGAGCAAAATAACTGAATAAATAAATCTGGAGGCATAACATTCCCTGACTTCAAGCTACCATACAAAGCTATAGTAACCAAAACTGCATGGTACTGGCATAAAAACACATTCAGTCCAATGGACCAAAAGAGAAAATCCAGAAATCAACCCACATACTTACAGCCAACACATCTTCAACAAAGTCATCAAGAACATACATTGTGGAAAACACTGCCTCTTCAACAAATGGTGCTGGAAAAACTGGACTTCCATATGCAGAAGAATGAAACTAGATATGCACCAGTCACCATATACCAAAATCAACTCAAAATGGATTATAGTCTTAAGTATAAGACCTGAAACTATAAAACAAAAGAAAACTTAGGAGAAACAATTTAGGATATAAGATTGGGCAAAGACTTTATAAATATGACCTCAAAAGCACAGGGAATGAAAGAAAAAATGAACAAATGGGATTATACCAAACTAAAAAGCTTCTGCCCAGCAAAAGAAACAGGTAACAGAGTGGCAAGCCAACCAACAGAATGGGAAAAATTATTTGCAAACTATACATCTGACTGGGGATTATAATCCAGAATATACAAAGAACACAACTCAACACTAAGAAAACAAGTAAACCAACTAAAAAATGGGCAAAGAAGTTGAATAGACATTTTTCACATGAAGAAACACAAATGGCAACAGAATCATGAAAAAATGCTCAACATAACTCAGCATCAGGAAAATGAAAATCAAAACCACACGGAGATGATTCTCACTCCAGTTAGACTGGCTATTATCAAAAAGACAATAAAAAAGAAAAAAAAAGAGAGAGAATAACAAATGCTAGCAAGGATGTGGAGAAAGGGGAACCCTCCTACACTGTTGGTGGCAGTGTAAATTAGTTCAGTCATTACTGAAAACAGTATGGAGGTGCCTCAAACAACTATAGATAGAACTGCCATCTGAAACAGAAATCCCATTACTGGATATGTACTCATGGGAATGGAAATCATCATGTCAAAGGAATACCTGTTCTCCATGTCTATCACAGCTCTATTTACAATAGCCAAAATATGGAATCAACCTAAATGTCCATCAACAGATAACTGGATAAGGAAAATGTGGTCCATTTACTCAATAGAATACTGCTCTGTCATAAAAAAAAGAATGAAATTCTGCCATTTGCAGCAAAATGTATGAACTTAGAGAAAATTATGTTAAATGGAATAAGCCAGGCACAGAAAGAGAAATACCACATATCCTTACTCATAAGTGGGAGCTAAAATAAATAAAGAAAGAAGAAGAAGAAGAATACATTAAACTTTAAAAACAAAAGAGAACAGAACTGTGGTTATTAGAGGTAGGAAAGAAGGAGGGAGAGGGGTTGGTGAGAAACTAGTTAAGGGTCACAAGGATTGATTACATTTTGTAAACATGAGTATACTAATTATCTTGGTTTGATCACCACATATTGCACACATGGATTGATATTCAATTCTATACCCCAAAATCTCTATAATCAAAACCAAAATATTTTTGCAAATTAAAATATGAAGTGTACAGTTCAATGACTTTTAGTATATACACAGAGTGTGGTCCATCGCCACTATCAAATTTAGAATATGTTAGGCCCTAAAAAGAAACTATTCATTACTAGTTACTCCCAAATGTCCCCCCTGCCACACTCCACCTGCAGCCTTAGGCAACCACTAATATATCTCCTGTCTCTAAATATTTAATTGTTCTCAATATTTCATGTAAATGGAATAAGTGGATCTTTATGACTTGCTTCTTTCACTTAGCATAATGATTTCAAGGTTGATCCATTTTGTAGCATATATCAGTATTCCATTTCTTTTCTTTGCCAAATAGTATTCTATTACATGAACATAGCATAATTTATTTATCCATTCATCAGTTGATCGACATTTATATTGTTTCCAACTTTTGGCTCCTATGAGTAATGCTGCTAAGAACATGCATGTACAAGTTGTTATGTGGACATATGTTTTAAATTCTCTAGATATGGAATGGCTGGGTCTTATGGTAACTCTATATTTAACCGTTTGAGGAACTGTCAGACTGTTTTCCAAAGCAGTTGCCCAATTTTGCATTCCCACTAGCAGTGTGTAAGGGTTCTGATTTCTCCGCATCCTCACCCACATTTCTCATTATCTGATTTTTTTATTCTAGCTGTCTTGGTGTATTAGAAGTGGTAAGATTGTAGTTTTGACTTGCAATTCTCTTATGGCTAATGATGTTGAGCATGTTTTTATGTGCTTATTAGGAATTTACGTATATTTTTTGCAGCAATGTCTCTTAGAATCCTTTGCCATTTTAATTTTTTAAAAAATTTTGACATGTTTGATTGTACATATCTGTGGGGTGCATCATTGAATATCAACAGCAATGGTCAGTATGTGATGTTCAAATCAGGACAATTAGTTTATTCATCATTATACAATGTAATCGATTTTCATGGCCCTTTACCAATTCCTTCCTAACCCCTTCCCTCTCCCCCTTTTTAAAAATTGTGTTATTTGTCTTTTTGTGGTTAGGCTGTTAGAGTTTATTTATTCTAGATACTACTCCATTATCAGATATATGGTTTGCAAAACTTTTCTCCCATCCTGTGGGTTGTCTTTTCACTTCCCTGGTAATGTCCTCTGAAGCAAAAAAAGTTTTAATTCTGATGATGTATGGTTTTTATCTTCTGGGTTTTTTGTTTGTTTTTAATCACCTGTGTTTTTGGTATCATCTTTAAGAAATAGTTTCCTAATCCAAGGTTAGAAATATTTGTACCTATGTTTTCTCCTAAGCATATTTTTTGTAGCCCCTTGCATGTATTTATCTCATCTGTTTCATTTCGAGTTAATTTTTGTACATAATGTGAGGAAAGGGTCTAACTTTATTCTCTTGCATATGTATATCTACTTGTCTCAGAACCATTTGTTAAAAAGATTATTTTGTCCCACTTAATTGTCTTGGCATTGTTGCACACATTCTTAAACTCTGCCCTACATGCTCCAAATCACACAGTTTCTTTAGTAGCATTCTTGAGACTAGAAACTGACTGACTATACTTTAAAAATATATATTAAACAAAATTCTAGTAATTATTCATTTTAATAAGCCTTTACACTCTACACAGAACACTTGCAATCACTATCTCATTTGATTCTCATAGCAGCCTAATGAGTTTTAAGAATGCCCCGAATTTTAGAAGGAAGGAAACTGAAAGTTAGAAAAGGTAATGATTTGCCCAAAGACATACAGTGAGTGGTACCACAGTTGATACCTTCTTCTCTGTAGCCAATGCCACACCACATTGAGAACTAGAGACTTGCTGATACAAATACAGAGTGATAAGAAAGAAAATCTCGGTAAAGTTACAGTTATCAACTTCCTCACTTCAACCTTTGCCAATATAGTTAATATTCTGTATAGTGCCATTTGAAAGGCACACTGAAATATCTCCTATTAATATTATCTCCTATTAATCCTTTAAAGATATTATCATATTAAATGTATTTCAAACAGCAGATATGAACTACAGTTTAATCAAGAAAAACTTTACATCAACCTGAAGAAAGAAGTAATAATCGTTAATAATTAATAAATTATTATACTATGCCAGACACTGGTCTTAGCACTTTACATTCAATATCTTATTTAATATTCATGAAAACTCTTTGAGGCGTTATCAATATTTAGATCTTATAGAAGAGAACATATGTAGCTTGTAGGCTAGTATTTATAGAAGTAAATATATTACTAAAAGAAATGCTTAATAAGTAAATAGAAAGGAGTCCTTTAAAGTGTACTTGACCATGACAGAGCATGTTGATGTAAAAAGTTTTAAAATACATTACACATAATTTCAAAAATTAAAAAGCAGATATGTGTATGTCATTATTTAAACCCAATGCCAAGGACCTTCACAGAAATCTCATTTAATGCTAAAAATTGTTGTGGTACACTAGTTATCTTCACAGACGAACAGATTGAAGTTCAGAAAGTTTAAGTGACTTGAAGTAGGTCAAAAAACTTCACTCCAAAGTCTGAACTTCCACTTTCAATATATCCTCGCATTCCATTTTATTAGTCTATTATTTCTCTTCTATTCTAGCTCTAATGAGAGTCGTAATTCAACCTTTCCCATCCATTTACCCCTTTGACCTCTATGATAAATTTGTCCAATTATGAGTCAAAGTTCAACAGAATGTACTCCTCATAGCACTTTTCATAATATTATTTGTAATCACATACTGGGTTTGGAGGACATATTACAAAATATTTTGTGCCACACAGAGTAAGAAATATAGGTCAGAACTCATAGGTTAGGTATGCTGCTATAACTTTTACCTGTTCTCCAATTGGAAGAAAAACAATTAAATTTTACATACCAATCAATGGTCTTCAAACACATCCTGAGAGCTAAAAAGTAAAAGAACTAATGTTAAGTTACTGACAACTGTGAAAACTCATCATGCTAAATATAAGCCTTTGAAGCATGAAATAAAGTAGCATGTTTAAAATGAGGTGCATCATACACGCAGTAACAATAGAGCTTTCTCCCCTAGCATTTGAATATGAAGGTTTGCTTTCTAGCTGTTTTAAAGGTTTTCAGTAGCTGATTTAACCGTCCCTGAGAGACAAACTAATGCTCTAACTACATCAGAATTTTTTAGCCTAATACTGACTCTGCTTCTTAATGTTTGGTCTTAATTTGCTAAGCCAATTGATTAAGTTTGAGAGGAATTTAATTACAAAGGAGGAAGAGCAAAATTAGTACTGGTGAAAACTCACTGACTTACTGGTCCAGCATATTTAAGTACATACACCCATATGCTTAGACTTAAATACTGGCCAAATGAAATTTATGAGCTCTAGTAAATAATAGCCACTAAATTTAAGTGTATTATACTTACTAAATGTAGGCTTTAGAACAATGGTACATGTGAGAAAAGTGGAGTCAGTATAGTCAGTCCTTCTCACCTCTATCTGGCTGGGTATGATTCAGCACATGCATTGTAAACAAGTTACATGAGTAGAGTTAGTGCACATGCCCACTCATGTACCCCTTGGCTTCTTGCCGCTTTTTGTGTACTCTTCAGTATGGAACTCTGGGGCTCTGGCTCAGGACCTGCACGGGACGGGGTAGAAGAGTCTGTGATACAACCTGACAATTGGGGTAATCGTCATCAGGATTCCAAGCAGATAAGGGGGGAGGAGGAAATGTGGCTACCCTCAAGTGTGTGGTATCTGGTGGCCGCTTTCCTGATGACTGGGGTCTGGCTGTTGCTCATTGTACTACGAGTCAACATGGACCAGGCACTCCATGAAGCAGCGTGGCTTTGAGATTTGCAACAGAAAGCAGACTTGTTGGAAGCATGGGTACTTGTTCTGGAGGCTGAAGTACAGCAACAGGTCACTCTTGCTTCCAAAACTTGGGGTGATGACGAACCAGATGGTGAGTCAGAGGAGACTGTGTGTTCCCTCACATGACCTTCAGAAACTGAAGCATGAACAGCCAATACAACAAGACAGACAACCAGTAGGCAACCCACAAGTGACCCAATTCACTATGTATGTCACCTATACTCAAGCTGAGTTGGTGGACTTAGGTAAAGAGTTCCGGCAGAAATAGGGCAAACCCCTAGCTGCTTGGCTTTTGTGGCTGTGGGACCTAGGGGTAGATGGTGTAATGTACTCTGGTGAGGAGATGGAAAAGCTGGAGTCAATCACCACACATCCATCCCTGATAATAGCTGCAGATATGCACAGGGACAGAGCAACCACTCCTTGATGGAATGGGTGAATGCAGCTGTCTGGACCGTGTGGATGAGTGTCAGAGAACTGCCGAAAACCGTGAGTAAATGGCAAATGTACGCCTAGCTGGTCCGAGTGATTTGGTAGCTGGGGATGTAACAGTCCACATTTAATGTGAACACCCATGGCCCAGATGATTAGTGCCTTACAGGCAGCATGAGGGACATAGTGCTGCAAAATGCTCCATTGGCATCCTTTGGGTAGCTGGTGGCTATATTGTCCGCATATATTGGTCATCCCATTCATGAAGTGATGACCATGATGTCCAGTCTGGGTGAAACAGAGGGGAGGAGACAAGCAAAAGGAGTCTGAAAGGTGGCTAAGACTAAATCCCCAAGAAATGCTCAGGATTTTACCCTGAAGAGACTGAGCAAGATCAGCCATATGCAGATGTGGTTTGACTTGCTTACAACAGGAGTTGATAAGGAAAAACCTGACTGGCAACAAAATGAGGTCTTACTTGCCTTGCGGCAACAATCGCCCCCTGAAGCATTTCACTAAATGTCCAGAGAGACTTGGTAGCAAGGTATGCTTGGTGTATTTGAAAGATTTTATGGCTACTACTGTGGAGGTGGATGGACTGTTCTCTTTTGTCTAGAGACCAGGCGGAGGAGCTCGTCTTTTGGGGGCAGATGAGGACCAGAGGCCTCATGATGAACTGGTAATACATCGGTCTGAGAGAAATGTGCAGTGTATGTTAGCATTAGTGTATACCAGTGCAGACTGTACCTTGATAGATAGTAAGCCAGATAAGTTTCTAAGGGCAACGGTGAATGTTGATGGTTATGGAGGACATCCTATTACAGTCAAAGCTGTGTTTTTGCTGCTGAGCATTGAACGATTTCCCCCTCATGTATATACTGTGTATGTATCTCCTGTATCTGAATACATCTTGAGTATAGATATACTTTATGGTTTACACCTGTGAACAATGGTTGGAGAATTCCAGCTGTGGATATGGACAGTAAAGCCTGTGTTGCGGAAACATGTGAAGCATGATCCACAGGCGTTACCCATACCAAGGCATGTGGTTAATGTGAAACAGTACCACCTTCTGCGAGGACATGCAGAGATAGGTGCCACTATCTTAGAGTTGGAGAAGGTTGGCATCATTCGTCCCACACACAGTCCCTTTAATACCCCGGTATGACCAGTGGAAAAACCTTGATGGCACTTGAAGGATGACTTTGGACTAGCCTATACAGAATTGAACAAAGTAAGGCCTCCTTTGAATACTGCTGTGCCTTCAGTTCACGACTTTATGGATCAGCTGCTGACTCAGCTAGGAATTTATCATTATGTGCCGGACCTTGCAAATGCTTTTCCCTCTATCCTGATCTAGGCTGATAGCCAAGATCTATTTGCCTTCACCTGGGAGGTAAGGCACTAGACTTTTCAGTTAGAAAAGGTTAATATTATTTGTCCTGCACATAGCCCGTTTAATGCCCCAGTATGGCCAGTGAAAAAACCTGATGATACCTGGAGAATGACTGTGGACTATCAAGAATTGAACAAAGTAGTGCTTCCTTTGCATGCAGCCGTGACTTCAGCTCATGATTTAATGGATCAGCTGACAATTCAGGTACTCAACTTATCATTATGTACTGGATATTGCAAATGCTTTTTTCTCCATCCCAATCTCAGCTGTTAGCCAAAATCAGTTTGCCTTCAGCTGGGAAGGAAGACAATGTACTTTTCAAGTGTTGCCCCAAGGCTACCTGCATAGCCCAACCATCTTTCATGCTTTAGTGGCTGGAGACTTAGCCAGCTGGACTAGGCCCAGCCTGGTTGCAATGTTTCATTACACAGATGATGTCTTACTAACCTCTGATTCTCTTGCAGATTTGGCCAAAGCAGCTCCAATGCTGCTGGGTTATTTGGAATGATATGAGTGGATCGTATATAATGGTCTTACCCTTTGGATATGTACTTGGAAATATCAATGGTGGTGGTAGTAGACCACCAACTCCTGTGGGGACAAGCCATGTGGCAGGAATTATTGGATTTAGGACATGGAAAGGAAGTAACTCTTTTCCATGTCACAGGATGTTTCCCCTTAGCCAGTCCAGGCAATGATGAAGCTGATGCACTGGTTAAGGTAAGATGGCTGGAGAGAGCTCCAGCAGCTGATATAGCTGGATGGCTACATTGGAGAATGCAGCATGCTGGTTGCAAGACTGTGTGGCTTATGGTCCACCAGGTGCCACTTAAACCTGAGAAAGAATTCCCCTGATTGGCAGATGTGCTCCTGATGAGCAGACAGGTGCCCCTGATGGGCAGATAACCCATGTGAGAGTGCTCCTTACATGGTGGCAGGTGGATCTTGTGGGATCACTGCCAAAATCAGAGGTATATCTTCACAGCCATTGATATGGCTACTGGTCTTCTATTTGTATGGCCTTGTGAGGCCCCAGACCAGGTAAGCACTATTAATGTATTGAATAGCCTTACAGCCATGTATGGTTAGCCCCTGTTTATAGACAGTGATAATGGAACCCACTTTACTGGACATGAAGTGGGCTTCCCAGTTGTCTATTCAGTGGAAATTACATGTGCCATATCATCCCCAGGCAGTGGGAATGACTGAACAGTACAATGGTCTTCTGAAAAAGAGACTAAGGTTATCTGCCCAACCCTCATCCCTGAAGGGGTGGGCATAGCAGTTATGGCTGACAGTCAGGATCTTAAATGAAAGACCCTGCAAGGGTGGTTCCTCTCCAGTGGAGGCTCTGTTGTATACAGCCGCAGCACCTGTTCCTGCAGCCATTCTTTTCAGGATGGTAAGCTGGCATGTATTCTGCCAGAGGGACAAGAACTCCCTCTATTGGTGCCAATAAACTTTTTGTCTTCTCACCCATAGTATTGTTGCTGCAGGCATCAGAGCTGACACGTACACACATTCATGTGGCCAATGTATCGGCTTGCTGAATATGCACAGAATTTTCTACCAATGTGGCTGCAGAATTCCTGTGGAAAATCACCCCAGTCATGACTACTAACCAGACATGTGTATGGGTGGGGTTTTTATGGCCAATAGTTGAAAGGACAGAGCTATGAAGACAAGCCTCAAGGTGTATTGAACATACAATAAGTATGGAGGTTATATGCATGCAAGGGTCAGCCATCCTTGCTAAGGAATATTGTGGAATATTCTGAATGCATAGATTGTAGAGCAAGGGATCCTGAAAGCATGGAGTATGAGGGAATTGGAGTCAGTATAGTCAGTCCCCCTCGCCTCATATCCAGCTGGGTATGATTCAGCACATCCTTTGTAAACAAGTCGCGTGAGAGTACACATGTGCACCTGTGTACTCCTTGGCTCTCTGTTGCTTTTTGTGTACTCTTCAGTATGGAAGGTGGCAGCTCTGAACTGCTGATCAGCACAGCTCACATCTAAAAATAAAGCATGTCCACTTTGCAGGTAGCTGCTCTATTTTTCTTTCACTTACCTGGCTCAGGACCTGCACAGGACGGAGTAGAAGGGTCTGTGACCCAGCCCGACAGTACCTTTGTGTCCAGTGAATGAGGCTGACTGTTTAAATTTTGGTTCATAACCTATATTGTGTGGCTAGATCATGAAACTGATTTCCTCAATAAATTCTTTGCAAAATAGATTTAATTAACTTCCCACTAGGTATAATATCTACAGTGATTTAAAAATTTTTTTAAATGTATATAGGACCATTCAAATGAAAAGCTTTAAGTATTTCTCAGGCATCATTTCATTTACTTTCACAATTTCCAAGGAAGCAATGTGATTTGTGCTGAATTGGGGGTGGAGCTCTGGTGTTTTCCCATTCTGTTCCTGCTTCCCTACATGTAAGTTTATTAGAGAGTACGTTCATATGAAATTGGGGAGCAAGATTTTTGTATTAATTAATTTATACCTTAATTGCACAAACTCATAAGGAGAAATAAGAACAAGTCAGGGTGCTTTGCATTGTGGTAGATGCCAAACAGAATTAGAAAAAATAAGAACATAAAAAGTTCTAATGTGTTATGGAATATGCTAAGACAAAATTCAGATGTGAATTCAGAGGTAGGGAAACAGCAATGTATAAAAATGACATGTATTTGAACCTGAAAGCTGCCACTTAAGAACTGTAGGAAGTTCAGTGCATTTTTAAACTTTTACTTCTCTATTTCTCAGTTGTAAGTAATGCAAAAGGGGGACAATGATGCCTCCCTAAATGACTTGTGTGAATATCAAAATGGATAGTGTGTAGAAACGTGTAAGAGTGCCTGACGCACAGAAAGGACTTAATAAATGTAGATGAATCTGAGGGAAACCACATCTAATAGATGAAATCGGTATTGAGATTGATATCTCTTGAAGGATGGGTAAGATTTTACCAGAGGAGGTTGACAGAATGTCATTTTAGGTAGAGAGAAGAGCACGTGAATGACATAGAAGCATGAAAACAGAGCATTTTTAGGAAATTGTTTGGCTTTAATAATGACTATGAATAAGATACTAGAGGGAGATAATTTGGATAGTTAGGTTGACCTTAGATCATGGAGTTTGGCCTTTCTTTGTTAGTTAGAGGGGAGATATTAAATGTTTTTGAACATGAAAGAATACTAATAAGAGCTAGATTGGTAGTGAGGAGGGGTTGAACAAAGTGGGATTGATTATTAGGCTAATATAATACTTAAGGTATGAAGAATTAAAGACTGAAACAGGAAGCAGGAAATTTGACAATAAAGTGATCAAAGCTAAAGATGACAACTAGTGAGTCATATTCACACAGTTTCAAGGCCCAGATCCTTATCATGGAAAAAAGTACAATAAGGCATCACCCTACCTATCTCATTGGCCATTTTTCCTTTCCCTTCACTGTCATTCTTCAGGCTACAATTAGAACAGATTCTCTCCAGCAGCTTAAACATACTGTGTTTATCCACATGCTTTCCTCTCATTCTGAAAAACTGTTCATCTCCTTATTCAACAGAAAATTCTTATTCAATCTTTGGATTTCAGTTGAAGCATTAGATAATCTGAAATCTTCCCTACCCTAAACAGTTTGCTTCTGCCATGTCTATATTATTTTTTAATACTAGTGATATTGTCTCCACCACAATTTTTCATTTCTTTTTCTCCAGTGCTTAATATGGTGGCTGTCACATAGTAAGACTTAATCAATGTTTGTTGAAGCCATATGACTATTTAATAATAATAGCTAATCATTTATTATGTTCCAACACATTGTTTAAAGTACTTCACATGTATTAGCTCATATAGTCTTAATCTTAAGGTAGTAATAACTGTTACCTCTATTTAACAGTTGATAAAACTTAGGAAGATAGAAAATAAGTAAGCTACCTTAATATTTCACACATAGAAAGCAATGGAGCCCAAGTATTCAAGCCCAAGCACTCTGGATCTAGAGCCTCTTCTGTTTACCACTATAAAATACTGCCTCACTTCGATGAAATTATAAAACATAGATAATATAGAGAACAGAAATTGGTCAAAGTCAGGCCTTGGTTAATAATTACAGTTAGAAAGCAGAAGAATCAGGCATCAAAGGAGTAATAATTGCAAAGTTGTAGGAGAACCAAGCTAGTGCAGTGCTGTGGAGCCAAAGGAAATGTTTCTGAAAAGAACAAGTACCAAAAAGAGAGTAACTGTGAAGAAAAATAGTTGTTAATTGATAAAGCAAATTCCAGAAGAAGAAATAAAAGCAAAGAATCAATCTTCTAAATGTAGAATTCCAATTATTCCTCAGACACAGGGGAAAAAAGAGCAAATGGGGGGAAAATACTTAAAAAGGTTGTAATGAAGTGTGAAGGAAACTCGTGCACAAAAATCTGATTGTCTCAGAAAATCTGTAGGAAAGATCATCTGCTAAAAGTGATGGATACTGTTTAGACTGGGGTTTTTAGAAAAATGGAAAAGATTTGAGAAATTCTCTGTGGAGATTAAAAAAAGTAAGGCCAGAGGGTTAGTGATATACTGGAAGAATCATGAAAAATAGTTGAACGTTTTAAAGGTAGAGAGGTTCTGAATGGTAAATCTAAATTGGAGTTTTGCAGTATCAGAAAAAAATTAATAAAAGTAATGGGAACTAAGATTTATTTTTTAAAAAAGAACTAGGTGGTAAAAGTGTTACAGGGGTCATGAGCATGACATGTTGTAGTCCTCAAGGATAATGAATGGTATGTGAAGGGATAAAAGGAAGAACATGGAAAGAGTTCTGAAGTCATTGAATAAAATGAAAGAATACCCAGCACATTATTGAGTTATAGTAGCAAAACAAAGAGAAGATAGAATGGGTGTATTGCATAAGCTCTAAAATACTTAGGATCTGGGCACACGGTATATAAGATGAACCTGAAATATCTTTCCCTTCCAGAAAACAGAAATAATTAAGAACTACTAGTTATATCCAAAAATAACTTAATAGCCAATCTGAATGTTTCCACTGGCCAAATATGAGATCATTTAAGGATCAATAATAGCAATAACTGCAAGACATTTAAATATGTCAAATATTGTCAAGTCCATTAGTTCATAATGATATTTTAAAAACAAATAAATAAAAGCCTCATTGATCACCTGTGGAAGATATTAGGCACTACCTCATTACTTTGAAATCCCAGATCCCAGTAAACAGAGAACCAAGAGTTTATCCTGCTTTCTCTATATGCTCTTTATCTCAGTATTGCCAAATGCTAGATAAGGATAACTTAGTGTCTTTGTACATACGAGAATATGAGATGCCCTTATTGTGTAGTCCAGTCTATCCCTTTAAGAAAAGAAAAAAGAAAAAAGCACTAAGTATAACATTTCTGTATTTGTGTGTGTGTGAGTGTGTGTAAGTAGTCAGACTTGTAAACCTATTCTACTCGTTTACAGGAAATAGAAGGCAAAGAGAAACATGTGAGCCAATATTACAGGGAGGCTAAATCCAGACATTGGAAAACTCAACAGCAAAAATAACTGGGTTACTTAGGTAAATTCTGCCATTCGCAGCAAAATGGATGAACTTAAAGAAAATTATGTTAAGTGAAATAAGCCAGGCACAGAAAGAGAAATATTGCATGTCCTCACTCATAAGTGGGAGCAAATAAATAAACAGATAGAAAGAAAGGGAGAACTGTGGTTACTAGAGGTGGGAAAAGGGGAGTGGGAGGGGGGTTAGCAAGAAATTGGTTATGGGTCATAAAGATTGATTACATTTTGTAAAAATGAGTATACTAATTATCCTGATTTAATTACCACATATTGTATACTGATATTGATGCTCAAATCTGTACCCCACAAATATCTATACTCAGTTATGTTTCAATAAAAAAATCTATCAAAAAAAAGAGAAAGAGAGGGAAGAAGAGATGGGGGAAAGAATGAGAAAGAGAGATGGAGAGAGAACCTAAATATTTGAAAATTTAGAACACATATCACCAATCAAAATGGATTGACCTTATCTAGATATGAACTAAAAAAAAAAAAAATTATTGCCTTTAAAATACTATAATAAAATAAAATAAATGAGAATCCTGACTGGATAATTGTTAATATTTAGAAGTTATTGTTAGCCTTTCAGGTTTGATAATAGGAAAATTTAGTTTTTTAAAATAATTTTATTTTAAATATACAGACAGAAATAATTACAGATGAAATAATATGTTGTCTTCAAAATAATCTGGCAGGGAATATGTGTTAAGGTTAAATTACTCACCAAGATTAAGCAGTGAGAACAATAAAGTGGTTTGCCTCCATAATCAGAATTTAACTCGGCTAATAAATACTGAATATTTGAATATAGCTATTTATGTCAAACTGGCTTCTGCATTAAAAAATTGAGAAGGGTATCTCTGAGGAAAATGGAGTTAGTTTGGTCAGCCCTCTCGCCTCATATCCAGCTGTGTATGATTCAGCATGCCCGTTTTAAACAAATTACGTAAGAGTAGTGTTAGTGCACGTGTGCACCCATGTACCCCTTGTCTTATTGCCACTGTTGTGTACCTTTCAGTATGGAAGGCAGCAGCTCTGAACTACTGGCTGGCAGAGCTCACATCGACATAAAGCATGTCTATCCTGTTATCTGCCGCCAGAAACTTTTTTTCAACTACCAGACTCATGTGACCTGCACAGGACGGGGCAGAGCGATCTGTGATCTAGCCTGACAACTGGCATACTTGTCATCAGGATTCTGAGCAGGTAAAGGATCCACTAGCACCTCGGGAGGGGGAGGAAATGTGACTACCCTCCAGTATGTGGTACCTGGCGATTGCTTTCCTGTTGACCAGGGTCTGGCTGTTGCTCACTGTACTATATGTCAACATGGACCAGGCACTACATGAAGTGGCACAGTTTGGAGATTTGCAGCAGAAAGCAGACTTATGGGAAATGTGGGTACTTGTTCTGGAGGCTGAAGTACAGCATCAAGTCACTCCTGCTTTCAACACTGGGGACACTAATGAACAAAAAGGTGAGTTGGGGGAGACTGAGCATCCCCTGGCATGACCAGTAGTCCATCAGAAACTGAAGTATGGACAGCCCATAGGACAAGGCAGGCAACCAGTAGGCAATCCACAAGTGACCCAATTCACTACTTGTGTCCAACATACCCAGGTCCAATTGGTTGGCTTGGAAAAACAGTTTCGCCAGAAACAGTGTGAACCCCTAGCTGCTTGGCTTTTGCAGCTGTGGGACCTAGGGGTGGATAGTGTGATGTGCTCTGGTGAGAAGATGGAAAAGTTGACTTCTGTTATCATGCATCCATCCCTGTAGCAGTGGGTGCAGAACAGCTGCACATACACATCAGGACAGGGTAACCACTCATTGATGGAATGGGTGAATACAGCCATCTGGACCATGTGGACTAACACTAGAGAACTGCCCGAAACTGTGAGTAAATGGTAAACATATGCTCAGCTGGTTCAAGTGATCTGGGAGCCAGGAATGTGATATTCTATATTTAATGTAAAAACCTGTGGCCCAGATGATGAGCACTTTACAGGCAGCATGAGGGACGTAGTGCTACAGAATGCTCCATTGATTCCTTTGGGTCACTGGTGGCTATACTGGCCCCATATGTTGGGTGTTCCATACATGAAGTGATAACCATAATGGCCAGTCTGGGTGAGGCAGAGGGGAGAAGACAAACAAAGGGGGTCTGAAAGGTGGTGAAGATTAAACCTCCAAGAAATGCTCAGGATTTTACCCTGAAGGGACTGAGAAAGTCCAGCCATATGCAGATGTGGTTTGACTTGCTTAAGGCAAGAGTTGATAGGGAAAAAATTGAGGAGCAACCAAGTGAGGTCCTGTTTGCCTTGTGGCAACAATTGTGCCCTGAACAACATAATACCAAACTTCCCCTAGAGGCACATGCAAGGTACGCCCAGTAAATTTAAAAGATATTTTGGTTACTCCTGCGGAGGTGGAAAGACTGCTCTCTTTCAGCTAGGGAGCAGGCCAAGGTCCTCGCCTTTCGGGGGCAGATGAAGACTAGAAACCCCATGTTGAATGGCAATACTGTGGTCTGAGGCAAATGTAGAACATGTTTTAGCATTGGTGGATACTGGTGCAAAATGTAGCCTGACACATGGCAACCCAGATAAGTTTCTGGGGGCACAGTGAATGTTGATGGCTATGGAGGACATTCTATTATAGTCAAAGCTGTGTCTTTGCTGCTGAGCATAGGACAATTGGCCCCTCACGTAGATGCTGTGTATGTATCTCCTGTAGCCAAATACATCTTGGGTATAGATGTACTCTGTTGTTTGTGCCTGCAAGCAATGGTTGGAGAATTATGGCTGCAGATATGGACAGTCAAGCCTGTGTTGTGGGGACATTCTAAGCATGATCCATAGAGGTTACCCAAGCCAAGGCATGTTGTTAATGTGAAACAGTATTGCCTGCCAGGGGGACATGCAGAGATAGTTGCCACTATCTTGGAGTTAAAAAAGGTTGGCATCATTCTTCCTGCACAAAGTCCCTTTAATGCCCTAGTATGGCCAGTGAAAAAACCTGATGAGACCTGGAGGATGACTGTGGATTACTGAGAACTGAACAAAGTAGTGCCTCCTTCGCACGTGGCTGTGCCTTTGGTTCATGATTTGATGGATCAGCTGATGACTCATCTAAGAGCTTATCATTATGTACCAGACTTTGCAAATGCTTTTTTGTCTATCCTGGTCTTGGCTGATAGCCAAGATCAATTTGTCTTCACCGGGGAAGGACAGCAATGTACTTTTCAAGTGTTGTACCAAGGCTACCTGTATAGCTCAACCGTCTGTCATGATTTAGTGGCTGGGGACCTAGCCAAGTGAACTAGGCCCAGCATAGTTACAATGTTTCATTACATAGATGATGTTTTACTAACCTCTGATTCTTGTGCAGATTTAACCAAGGTGGCTCCAATGCTGCTAGGCCATTTGGAGCACTGTGAGTGGGCAGTATATAAGGGTCTTACCCTTTGGATATCTATTTGAAAATATCAGTGGTGGATGGCAGGACTCCAACCCCTGTGGGGACAAACCATGTGGCAAGTGTTATGGGAATTAGGACATGTGAAGGAAGTAAGTCTTTTCCATGTCACAGGACACTTCCCCTTAGCCAGAGTCTGGGCAATGAAGAAGCTGATGCATAGGCCAAGGTAAGAGGGCTGGAGAGAGCCCCAGCTGCTGATGCAGCCCCGTGGTTACATCGATGAATGCAACATGCTGGCTGCAAGACTTTAGTTCAATAGCTCAAAAGTGGAACCTGCCCATAAAATGAGAAGATGTTGTAAATGTGTGTCACATTTGTCCAGTATGCACTCAAAAGAGCCCACACCCCCAATGGGTGCTGCATACTGATGGACAGATAACCCATGGAAGGGCTCCCCAGACTCAATGGCAAGTGGATTTTGTGGGACTACTGCCCAGGGCAGAGAATTTCAGGTATATCTTTACAGCCATTGATAGGGCTACTGGTCTTCTGTTCCTATGGCCCTGCAAGGCAGCAGACCAGGTAAGAACTGTGAAGGCATTGAATAGCCTTATGGCCATGTACAGTCAACCCCTGGTCATAGGTAGTGATAATGGAACCCACTTTACTGGACATGAAGTACAGAAGTGGGCTTCTCAGTTGTTCATTCAGTGGAAGTTACATGTGAGGTATCATCCCCAGGCAGTGGGAATGATTGAATGGTATAATGGTCTTCTGAAGAAGGGACTAAGGCTATTTGCCCAACCCCCATCCCTGAAGGTGTGGACACAGCGGTTATGGCTGACAGTCAGGATCTTAAATGAAAGACCCTGCAAGGGCGGGCCCTCTCCCATGGAGATTCTGTTGCATAGAGCCACAGCACCTATTTCTGCAACAACTCTTTCCAGGATGGTAAGCTGGCATGTATTTTGCCAGAGGCATGAGAACTCCCTCTATTGGTGCCAATAACCTTTTTGTGTTTTCACCCATAGCATTGTGGCTGCAGGCAGCAGAATTGACTAGACACATGCATATGTTCATGTGGCCAATGCATTTGCTTGCTGAGTGTTCACTGAGTTTCCTACCAATGTGCCTGCAGGATTCCTGTGGAAGATCACCCCAATGATGACTACTAACTGCACATGTGTATGAGTGGCATTTTCATGGTTAATAGTTGTAAGGATAGAACTATGGAGACAAGCCTCAAGGTGTATTAAATGTACAATAAGTGCAGAGGTTATATAGATGCAAGGGTCAGCCATCCTCACTAAGGGAACATTGCAGAAGATCTCAGATGCATAGATTGTATGGTGAGAGACCCTGAAGGGGTGGGGTGTGAAGAAAATGGAGTTAGTTTGGTCAGGCCTGCTCACCTCATATCCAGCTGTGTATTATTCAGTATGTCCATTGTAAATAAGTTACATAAGAGCAGTTTTAGTGCACATGTGAACCCATGTACCCCTTGTTTGTTGCCACTGTTGTGTACTTTTCGGTATGGAAGGCAGTGGTTCTGAACCGCTGGTTGGCAGAGCTCAGATCAGAATAAAGCATGACTATCCTATTATCGGCTGCCAGAATCTTTCTTTCAACTACTGGACTCATGTGACCTGCACAGCATTGGATGGAGGGATCTAGCCCAGCAGTATCCTAGAAATGTAGAGGAATCAAACGGTATATAACCTAATAAGTAAAGAAACTGTACGTTCAGTAAATATGCTAGATATATCTTTCCTTATTCAAGAATGACTAAATATTTTGACAGTCAACAACATGGAGTCTATAAAAATATTTGGTAAAATTAAGAAAATATCCAATTCCATAAAAAAAATAAGGGGTGAGCCCAGCAGAACTGCATGGCAGAGGCAACATCCCCCCACCTCTTGGACCCAGAGGAGAGTGCCAGCCCTCACGCTCTGGCCCACCAGAGGTGAACCCAGGAGAACCACTTGGCAGAGGTGACCTCCCTGACTCCTTGGACCTGGAGGGGAGCACCACTCCATGTGCCCTAGCCTGCCAGAGGTGAGGCAGCAGAACCACATGGCAGAGGTGACACCCCAATTCCTTGGACTCAGAGGGGAGCACCAGCTCACAAACCCTAGCTCACCAGAGGTGAGCCTAGCAGAACCACATGGCAGAGGTGACCCCTTCTCCCTCCTTGGATCTGGAGGGGAGGGCCACATGGGCCCAGCAGAACTGCACAATGCTGGGGGCTCATTCTCTGACCACAGATTCTGGAACAGGACCCAAGGTAGTTCACCATAACCACCACCACAACTACTGTCAGGCAAAGACAATTCACCACTACAGTAGCATCTAAGGCCACTCCACAGCCAACCTCAGTGTAATAGAAGAAGCAAACCTTCTACCAAATGACCAAAGATCAATGAAAAATTATTAGAACTACAAATAAACAAGAAGAAATGACACCAACAAAAAAATACAGTAATGCTCCAAAGTCAGACTCCATGGAACAGGGAATCCTTGATACGTCTGAAAAAGAATTCCGAGCAATGATCTTAAGAATTGAAGAAATAAAGGAAGATTCAATTAGAGAACACAATGAAACAAGAAAAAAATATTAAGACTATTAAGGAGGAAATCTACAAAGAGATTAATACCTTAAAAAACAGAAGCAGAACTTCTAGGAATGAAGATTCACTCAATAAAATAAAAATAAAAAAAAACACAACTGAGAGCATGAGCAGCAGGGTAGAGCAAGCAGTAGAAAGAATTTCAGAGCTTGAAGATGGTCTTTCTGCAATAACTAAGGCAGACAAAATAAAAGAAAAAAGAATTAAAAATAATGTGGAAAGTCTAAAAGACATAGCAGACAACATCAAGTGCTCTAACATCCAAATCATGGGTATTCCTAAATGGGAGGAGAAAGGAAAAGGTATTGAAAACCTATTCAAGGAAATAGCAACGGAAAACTTCCCAGGTATAGGGAGAGATACAGACGTTCAGATCCATACAGCTCAAAGGTCCCCAAGCAGATTCAATACAAAAACATCCTCCCCAAGACACATTGTAGTTAAATTTGCAAAGCTCAAACACAAAGAGAGAATTCTAAAAGCAGCAAGAGAAAAGCACCAGGTCACTATTAGTGGAACCCCCATCTAATTAATGGCAGACTTCTCAACTGAAACCCTACAGGCCAGAAGAAAGTGTAGTGATATATTCAAAACACTAAAAGAAAAAAATTGTCAGAAATAATTCTTTCCCCATCAAGGTTCTTCTTCAGAAATGAGGGAGAAATCGTGTATTTCCCAGACAAACAAAAGTTGTGGGAGTTCACCATCACATAACCAGCCCTGCAAGAAATTCTCCAGGGAGTCATTCATCTGGAACCTAATAATGGTGATGACTACCACAAATACACAAGAAAGAGCAAAACCCATCATTAAAACGAAAATGCCAGCAAGAAAGAGAAAAAAGCTAAATCATCCCACCTTAAATTTCCAATTAACATTGAAGAAGACAAATAAAAGGGGAAATAATGAGCAAAACATATTTAAACCATCTAAACAAGAAGCAATTAAATGTCAGAAATTAATCAACACTTGTCAATAACTACCCTAAATGGGAATGTCTGAAACACGCCATTCAAAAGACACAAACTCACTGATTGGATTAAAAAGCTAGGCCAAAGTATATGCTGTCTTCAAGAGACCCACCTCACCTGTAGAGATACTCATAGACTAAAAGTGAAAGGATGGAAAAAGATATACTATGGAAATGGAAACCAAAAACGAGCAGGAGTAGCTATTCTTATGTTGGATAAAATAGACTTTAAACCAAAAAAACATAAAAAGAGACAAAGAAGGCCACTGTATAATGATAAAGGGATCTATCCAGCTAGAAGACATAACAATCATAAACAGGTATGCACCCAATACTGGAGCACCCAGATATATCAAGCAAACATTCTTAGACCTAAAGAAAGAAATAGGGCCTAATACATTAACAGTGGGTGATCTGAACACCCCTCTCTCAATGTAGGACAGATCTTCAAGGCAATAAGTCAACAAAGAGACACACGATTTAATCTACACCTTATACCAACTGGGCTTGGCAGATATATACAGAACATTTCACCTAACAACTAAAGTATATACTTTCTTCTCATCAGCTCATGAAACATTCTCCAGGATAGGCCACATATTAGGTCACAAATCCAATCTCAGCAAATTTTTAAAAATTGAAATCATTCCACATATCTATTCAGATCACAATGTACTAAAATTGAACATAAATAATAAGCAAAACTCTGGAAACTATACAAATTCATGGAAACTAAACAATAGGCTCCTGAATGACCTATGGGTCCAAGAAGAAATTAAACAGGAAATCAAAAAATTTCTAGAAACTAATGAAAATAAAGATACATCATACCAAAAGCTGTGGGATACTGCAAAAGAAGTACTAAGAGGCAAATTTACAGCAATGAATTCTTACATCAAAAGAATGGGAAGACTTCAATAAACTACATAGCAATACACCTCAAAGAACATGAAAAACAATAATCCAAACCTAAAGGTAGCAGACGGAAAGAAATAATTAAGATCAGAGCAGAAATAAAGGAAATAGAGATCCAGAAATACAATAGAAAAGATCAACCAAACAAAAAGTTGGTTTTTCGAGGAGATAAATAAAATAGACAAACCATTAGGAAGTTTACAAGAAAAAAGAAGACCCAAATAGCAAAATACAGAAAGGAAAAAGGAGACATTACAACGGATACCACAGAAATACAAAGTATCATTAGAGACTATTATAAACAACTGCATGACAACAAATACAAAAAGCTGGAAGGTATAGATAAGTTTCTAGACACATACAAAGTACCTGGACTGAACAAAGAGGAGATAGAAAAGTTGAATGGACCAATAACAAGCAAGGAGATTGAAGTGGCAATTAGAAATCTTCCAACAGAGAAAATTCTGGGTCCAGATGGTGTTGCAGCTGAATTTTATCAAACTTTTAAAGAGGACTTAATATATATTCTCCTCAAACTATTCCAAGCAATTGAAACATAAGCTATTCTTCCAACCCCATTCTATGAGGCCAACATAACTGTGATACCAAAACCAGATAAAGACACTACAAATAAAGAATATTACAGGCCAATATCCTTGATGAATGTAGATGATAAAATTCTCAAAAAAAATTAGCAATCAGAATACAGCAACATATTAAAAAATATATACACTATGATCAAGAGGGATTCATCCCAGGTATGCAAGGATGGTTCAACATATGAAAGTCAATAAATGTGGTACGTCACATCAGCAAACTCAAGGACAAAGATTATATGATTATCCCAATAGTTGCTGAAAAAGCATTTGACAAAATTCAACATCATTTCATGATAAAGACTCTCAGAAATTATTTATAGAATGAAAATATCTCAACACAATAAAAGCCATTTATGACAAGCCCACCAGTATCATTCTGAATGGGGAAAAATTGAGGGACGTTCCCTTAAAAACAGGACCAAGACAAGGATGCCCACTCTCATGACTTCTATTTAACATAGTACTAGAGGTACTAGCCAGAGCAATCAGGCAAGAGGAAGAAATAAATGGAATCCAGATTGGAAAAGACGAAGTCAAACTTTCTCTATTAGCAGATGGCATGATACTATATACAGAAAAACCTAAAGACTCTATCAAAAAACTCCTAGAGCTGGTTAATAGCTACAGTAATGTTGCACGATACAAAATAAATGCCCCAAATCAGTAGCATTTATATACTCAAATAATGAACTAACACAAAGAGAAATAAAGAAAGTTAGCCCATTTACAATTGTCATGAAAAAAATAATAAAATACCTAGGGATCAATTTAACCAAGGAGGTAAAAGGCCTCTGCAATGAAAACTACAAACCACGTCTGAAAGAAAATTAAAGAAGACACAAAAAATGGAAAGGTATTCCATGCTCTTCAATTGGAAGAATTAACATTGTGAAAATGTCTATACTACCCAAAGTGATCTACAGACTTAATGTAATGCCCATCAAAATACCAATGACATTCTTCACAGAAATGGAAGAATCAATCTCACATTTCACATGGAACAACGAAAGACCCCAAATAGCCAAAGCAATCCTGAGTAAAAAAAATAAAACCAGAGGGATAACACTACCTGACTTCAAATTATACTACAAAGCTATTATAACCAAAACAACATGGTATTGGTATAAAAATAGACATTCTGACCATTGGAGTAGAATGAGAACCCAGAAATCACCCCTCAGGCTTATAGCTATCTGATATTGGACAAAGGCAACAAAAGTCTACATTGGGGAAAAGACCGCCTCTTCAACAAGTGGTTCTGGAAAATCTGGATATCTATATGTAGAAGAATGAAACTAGATACGCATCTCTCCCCATACACTAAAATCAACTCAAAATGGATTAAAGATTTAAGTATAAGACCTGAAACTGTACAATTACTAAGGGAAAATGTAGGTGAAAAACTTTATCAGCTAGGTCTGGGCAAAGACTTTATGAACATAAGCTCAAAAGCACATGCAGCAAAAGAAAAAAACAAATGGGACTGTATCAAACTCAAAAGCTTCTGCACAGCAAAGGAAACAATCAATAGAGTGAAACGACAATCTACAGAGTGGGAGAAAATTTTTGCTAACTATGCATCCAACAAGGAATTAATATCCAGTATATACAAGGAACTCAAGCAATTATACAGTAAAAAAACAAATAACCAATTAAGCAATCGGCAAAGGAGCTGAATAGACATTTTTCAAAGGAAGACATCCAAATGGCTAACAGTACATGAAGAAGTGTTCAACATCACTAGTCATCAGAGAAATGCGAGTTAAAACTACATTGAGATACCACCTCACCCCAGTTACTGGCTATAATCAAAAAGACTTTGAATAACAAATGCTGGCAAGCGTGTGGAGAGAAGGCAACACTCCTCACTGTTGGTGGGACTGTAAATTAGTACAACCACTATGGAATACAGTACAGAGGTTTCTCAAACAAGTACATATAGATCTTCCATATGATCCAGCAATCCCACTTCTGGCTATATACCCAGAAGAGTGGAAATCATCATGTTGAAGAGATACCTGCACTCCCATGTTCATCGCAACTCTGCTTACAAATGCCAAGACACAGAACCAACCTAAATGTCCATTGATGGATGATTGGATAAAGAAACTTATATATACACCATGGAATACTACTCTGCTGTAAAGAAGAATGAAATACTTCCATTTGTAGCAACACGGATGAGCCTGGGGAAACTTATGTTGAATAAAATAAGCAAAACACAGAGGGATAAATACTGCATGTGCTCACTCATATGTGGGAGCTAGGAGAGAAAGAAGGAAGGAAATAAAGACCACAATAGTGCACTGGACTTGCAGAAAGAACACTCCTTGGGCTACAAAATGTAGTGGGGGGGAAGGGGGAGGGGGTGGGAGGTTGAGGATAATTGCTTGGGGGGTCACAGGATACAAATGCAATTTATGGTAATGGGTGTGCTGCCAGTATGAATATGTCCCTCACATCATGGGCCCAAGGGTGACAATCAGCTTTGTATCTCATGAATATCCATAACGAGTAAAAAAAATAATTATTATTATGGAACATTTTGAGGAATATTGATGAGGTCTAAGCCTCTGTCCACTTCCTTGTTCCGACATTACCTTACATGATCACTGGGGAAAGATGCAATATCCTTCTCAAGGCAGCATTCACTTCATAATGTAGTAGGGGCACTTGTCAAAATTCTCTGATAGTTGGTTTTGACAGTTGATTTTACGTGTCAATTTGACTGAGCCACTGGGTGCTGAGGTATTTGGTCACACATTATTTTGTGTGTTTTCATGAGGGTGTTTTTTGTTAAGTTTGATATAAATTCAATAGATTGAGTAAAGTAGGTTGCCCTCCGTATTATAGGTGGGCCTCATCCATTCAGCTGAAGGCCGAAATAGAACAAAGGGCTTACCCTGCCTCCAATAGAAGGTCATTCCGTCTATCTAACTGCTTTCCCACTGGACCATTGTTTTGTTTTGTTTTGTTTTCCCCTGCCTTGGGACTCACACTGAAACATCAGTTCTTCCTGGGTCTCAAACCTGTGCACTGCAGGTCTTGGGATTTGTCAGCTCCATAATCTCATGAGTCAATTCTTTATGATAAATCTGTCTTGCCCTCTCTCCATATATTTTATATATGTGTGTATATATATTTATATACGTATATTTTTATATATGTATATTTATATATACACACACATATGTACAGTCATGAACTGCATAACAGTGTTTATTAACAATGTATTCAGCAACAGACCACATATATGACAGTGGTCCCGTATAATAAATAAATAAATGAATTTTGAAGAAAAACTGGAAATTATAAAAATGGAAATTTTAAAACTAAAAGGAATTTTTATAAACAAAATCAAAAGCTCAGTTGACTTGCTTTAAAAACAGATTAGGCTGAAAGAAAATAACTACCAGTTTAGAATCTAAACATGTACAATATGTCCTCCAAAAATATCCCTCAAAAATAAAGGGTAATAAAAAAGACTATAAATTAAAAACTGAGGGAATTTTTTATCCATAGATTTGAATGACGGGAAGTAATGAAAGATGTTCATGTTCATCAGGTAGAAGGAACATTATCTCGGATGCTCAGAAATGCAAGGAAGACAAATAGAAACTAAAAGACGAATGCATGGGTAAATCTAAATCTAAACTGTATAATACAACCATAATGATATATGGGGTTTAAAATTTATACTTAGTTCAAATTTTTTTAAATATTATATAAAGCAGGAAGAGAGTAGAGGGAGAAGGGTTCTAAACCCTTATATTGTTCAGAATGAGAGAAAAATATCAATTAGCATTAAACTTTAACAACTCAAGTTTGTGTGTTAACATTTCTAGAGTAAACATTAAAATACAGGGGAAAAGTGTTAAACTACAAAGCTTATAGAAGAACAGTTGAATAATAACCAAAACATAATCTAAAAAAAGGCAAGATGTGAGTAACAAAAGAATAGGTCATGTAAGGCAAATTAAAAGCAAAGAGTAAGATGGTATATTTAAATGTTAACGTGTCAGTCAGTAATTTCATTAAAACTAAATGGACTAAAAGGACAAATAGTGTCAGATTGGATTAAAAAGCAGAATCTCACTATATACTGTTTAAAAGAGAAACATCTAAAATATAGAATGATAGAAAGTAAAAGACTGATAAATTAATTACAATACAAACACTGAAAAAAAGGATGACCTGGCTATATTAATATCAGTCAAAGTACAGTTTATTGTCAGAAGCATTGCTAGCGATAAAAACCAATATCTTATAATAATAAGAGTCAATCAATTAGAAAAATATAACATTTCTAAGTATGCATGGACCTAATAAACACACCTTTGAGATTTATAAAGAAAAAATTGACAGAACAAAAAAGAAAAATAAGCAAATCTATAATTAAAATGGGTTATTTTAACATACTAATCACAGCAAATAGAACTAGACAAAAAATAAATTTAGTAAGGATATCCGTAGATTGGAAAACAATTTAGAAGGACTTTTACCAAGTTGACATATAACATATTGCACAAAACATTTGCAGAATATGTGCATGTGTGTGTGTGGAGGAGTATGTGTGTGGTGTATTGTAATCACACATGGAACATTTTCAATAATTGATCATGTGTTGTGATATTAAGCATATAACCTCATTTTAAAAAGTTCAAATCATATGGCATGTACTCTTTTATCACAGTGGAATTAAACTAGAAATTAATAGCAAAATAATTTAAAATTCTCATGCTTTTATATTATAAAATTAGTATGCTAAATAATCCATTATTCAAAGAAGAAATCATAACAAAAATTTTTAAATGTTTTAAACTGAAGTTTACTGAAAATATTACATATCAAAGTTGTAAAATGCAGCTAAATTTATATATAAAGTATAATTTATAGCATTAATATACATATGAAAAGATTGGCTGAAAATTGATGAAATAAAGATCCATTTCGAGAAGTAGACAATAAACAGCAAATTAAGAAAGCAGAAATGAAGAATTACAAACGTAATAACAGAAGCTACTGCAATATAAAATAAGCACACAGAGATTATCCAAACCAAATTTTGATTCCTTGAAAAGACTGTTAAAATTGATAAATCTCCTAACAAACTAATAGAGGAAATTTTTTTTTTTTTTTTTTTACTTCCCCTTTTCAGTTAAGTATTATCTCCTTGTTATGGATGAGAAAATCAAGGCTTGGAGAGCTCAGCTAACTTGTCCAAGGTCAGATAGCTAGTGTATTAGTCCATTTTGTGTTGCTATAACAGAAGTACCCGAGACTGGGCAATCCACAAAGAAGAGAGGTCCACTCGGCCCACGACCCCGGGACAGCCGCATCCGGCACGGACCCCAGGCAGCCTCCACCCATGGCGGAAAAGCGGCAGGCAGCCGGCAGGCACAAGCAGATCACATGGCGAGAGGAAGCAAGAGCTAGAGGAAAAATTTAATAAACAAAAATGACAGAAAATAGATACATAGCTAGAGATCCAACAGATATTTAAATATATTATAAAAGGATATTATGAGAAGCTTTTATGTCAATAAATTTGAAAACTTATTAAAAAATATGAAATTTTTAGAAAAGTACACCTCACCAAAATTAACTCAGAAAAAAAGAAGCCTGAATATTTCTACACCTATTAAAGAAATTGAATTAGGCAAGTAAAATTTTTTCTACAATGAAAAATCTAGGTTCAGATTGTTTCACCAGTGAATTCTACCAAATAAATATGTAAAGAGGATGTAATATTAATTTAGAGGATGTAATATCAATTTTACACAAAATCTTCCAGAAATTAGGGAAAAAGAATATTCTCAAACTAGTTTTAGGAAGTCAGTATATTATTTTATACAGATCATGGTGTCAGCAGGTTTGGTTTCTCCTGAGGCCTCTGTCTCTTTAGCTTGCAGATGGCAGCCTTCTTGCTGTGTTCTCACATTGCCGTTTTCTCTGTGTGTCCACTCTTGGTGTCTCTCCCTCTTCTCATAAGGACACCTCATAATATCCCAAATGTCTGTCATCAGAAGAATGGATAAATAAATCATAATATATCCAATGAAAGACAATAATACTTTGCAATAAGAACAAAAGAACCAATGATACATGGAACAACATTGATGAATCTTACAGCTGTAATGAAGAAACAAACAAGCTAGACACTAAACACTGCACAGTGCATGATTCAGTGTATATGAATTTCAGAAACAAGAAAAAACTGCACCATGTTGAAAACAATCAAAATCTTGGTTGCATTTGAGAGGAGGGCATCTACTTAAATGGGGCACAAAGAACATTTTTATTGTGTATTGAATATTATAAACTGTATTGTAATGATAAATATTGTATTTGGTGTATTTGAATTTTTTATACTGTATTTATGTATACATTTGTCAAGACTAAACTGTACACTTAAATCTATGCATTTTGTTGTATGAAAATTATACCTCAATAAAATATTTAGAAATACTATCAGAAAAAATGACTTGAGCAATCTACCAGTAATAACCTAGGTATGTCATATCTTTCATATGCTAAATAATAATAATAGGTATAACTTTAATTTAATGTATTTATTAATTACAGCGTTAGACACCATGTCAAGTGCTTCATGTGTATAAATTAATTTGATCCTTTTATTTTATCTATGAAATACATGTTATAATCCTCATTTTACATATTAGAAAACTAAGGCACAACAAGTTTCAGTAACTTGTTCAAAGTCACACAAGAAGTAAAGGAAAGAGCTGAAATCCAAATACAGGTAGACCGGCTCCAGAGCTCAAGTTTCTAATAATTATCTTATGTTACATTTATAAAACAGAACTATCATGCATAACATGTAAAACTTTAAAGCTTCCTATTTATGTAATTATGGTTCAAAAGCAATCATACTATTTTTGCTGGCTTTATAAAATATTAACTTTACCATTTTCTACAACTATTTCAACAATTTTGCCTTCAATGTTATAAAGACCGAGTCAACTCTCACTTGGAGGTACATTCATACTATTTCTTTAAATAGAGTAATTTCTTTTTAACACTTTAAAAGAAATCAAATTTACTGAAAACAGATGCAAAGAAATACTCCCATGCATCAAGGCAAGGGCAAAGCTTATCCGTGAATTTTTCTCTCAACCAACAAGTATTGTCTTTGCTGTGCTATTCTACTCAATGAATATTCTAACATGTTGATCAAACCGACTTGAATTGAATAAGGCTGATTGATCAGTGCCATGTAAATATAGCCTTAATCCTTTCTTTTCTTTGCAACACACTTTTTTCAAATATGCAAATCTCCCAGTGAAGGGGAAAATAGCTCAAGTGGTCAGTGCATGAACTATTTATGCTTATATCAATTACAAACATTAATCAGTGTTATCAAATTCAAAGACAAATTTTTTTCTTACTCCTTTTGGTTAGGCTATTATTTTATTGCAAACAAAATTATACAGCAATTATGAACACTTTAAAACGTTCTATTTAAGTTTAACCTGTAGCTCTGTCACTTCCTTTGACTTTTGAATAAAGTTTTCCAGTATTAATTATGCTTCCTAGATATCAAGATGTGAGTAAATTTTAATTCTAAGTAACTAAGAGATTCATGGGCTGTGCGCATGCTTGCATTTGCATGTATTTTCATTTTGTGATAACTGGGGAATTTTGGATGTATGTCTACAGATGACATAGAAATTTAGGGTAATGAAAATAACTAATATTTTTGTTTATTTCATCAAAATTTGGTTTTATATTAAAAGAGTCATTTTCTGTTGCAGACATTTAAATGGCCATAACTTCTTTATATCTTTTTATGGGCACTTAACAACATCTAACGACTTTCAATCAATTTTCTTTGCTATTTAGTCAATCGAGTTCAATAATGTGATGATATAGAAAAACCAGAGCAAATACCTGTTCATGAATTGTCACTTATTATAAACAAATGTTTGGTTATTTTTTCTCAGAAAACTTTATATGTGTAAATTGTTATAACAGTTTCTTATTTTTCTTATCTTGTGACACCTCTGTTTTTCAGTTATTAGAAAACAATAATATAATTACATAATAAACATGGGAACAATTCACACTTTGTTAGATAAGAGTGTGTTGCAAAAAGAAAGAATTAAGTCTATATTTACATGGCACTGATCCGTCAACCTTATCTAATTTGAATTGGTTTGATCAGAACATTAAGATATCTATTGAGTAAAATGGCATAACAAAGACAGAACACTTGTTGGTTGAGAGCATTTTTCAGTTTTCATTTTGTAAATTCAGCCTTAGACAAAGTTATGGAGAAAATATACGTAATAAATTTTTCTTTATATTTGAGTTCATTCATCCATTCAACAAGTATTTTTTGATTATCTAAGTAATAAGTCTTATTTTATAAATAAAAGGAGATATGCCAAATTGGCAAATCAAGGAAATGCACATTTTCTTCATCATGCAATATATTTTGATATTTAGACAGGACTCCTAAAGTTCACCCTAAAAACCATAACCAAGATGTAATAAACTAGAACAGTATTAATAATTTAGTTTTGACAAGAAATAAGAAGGGTCTTACTTCATGAGAAAAGTAATTCAAAACACATTTTTAAAATTTTATTTTCCATTGATAGCTTTTAGAAAGTGTACATTTCTGGAGAAAATAGAATTTTTTTTTTTTTTTTTTTTTTTTTTTTTTTTTTTTTTTTTTTTTTTTTTTTTTTTTTTTTTTTTTTTTTTTTTTTTTTTTTTTTTTTTTTTTTTTTTTTTTTTTTTTTTTTTTTTTTTTTTTTTTTTTTTTTTTTTTTTTTTTTTTTTTTTTTTTTGAGACCGGCCACACCACACTCAGCCAGTAAGCGCACAGGCCATCCCTATATAGGATCCAAACCCTCGGCAAGAGTGCTGCTGCGCTCCCAGTGCCACACTCTCCTGAGTGTGCCACGGGCTCGGCTAGAAAATAGAAATTTTAATTAAAGGAAGCTGTTCCTATCCTGAGAAACAAAGGTGTTATTGTCATATTAGTGACCCCAGCTTGGAAGGAAGCAAGAGAGAAAGGCCAGAAGTTCATTAGAATTTGACTCTCAAGGCTCAAGATACATTACTATTATTACTAGTTTTCAGAGCTCTGTATTCCTGAAATACATTTTTAAGAAGTTCTGAAAATCATTTTTGCCATAGCCATCCAGAAGACAACTAATCTGCAAACTCACTCAAATTTGGTAATGATTAGAAAATAAATTTCAGCTTTCTCCAAAGGAATTATATACAAAAAAGCATGACTCAATTTCATCATTTTGTTGGAGCCCAAGGGCTATCCCTACAAATTTTGGGGACAGACACTTGTTAATAGATTAAAATATATTTTTTCATTTCAATGCAAGTAGCTGTTGGTCATTGTTTTCATTTTTTATTTTCTGCAATTATGCTGAGGCCATAATATTATCCAAAGGTTCAACATAAGACTATTAAAACACTTCTGCCAATAAACCATCTAAACAGTTGCTTGTTATCTGTTCTAGTTTAAAAGTATACAAAAAAGAATATTCAGCAACAGTCTTTGGAACCCCTTTCCAGTGTTTCATCACCCTTTATAAACACATTTTTCATGACTGTCTATATATGTCAGAGGTCAAAATAGAGCTTGAGTGTATTTCTACACCATAAAATAAATCCTATAACAAGTTTTCCACCAAAGATTTCCACCAAGAAATCCATAACATAACTGGTATTATATAATTTTCACACAAATTAATTTCAGGGATTGTATACAATAAGCAGCATATCAATTACATTAGATGCAAAACTAAATTAATGAGGCCAATAACATTGGCACTCTCAGATTTTTCTTTATAACCTATAGATAAAAAATATTTTTTCACACTTACTCTCCCATTGTAGAGATGATAAAATATTTGGTCTACTCTGTAACTGATGTATACTACTGAATGTTTTTGTCTACTTCATAATTGACATCTACCACTGAACTTTTAGCTAAAGTCCCCAATACTTTAAAAGTCAGGAGCCACTTAAAACAAAGTAGGGCTTTCTTCTTCGTTTGTTTCTTGGCAGCTGCCTGGTACAGGGATCCTAACCCTTTTCCTTTGTGTTATAACAACACGCTCTAACCAACTGAGCTAACCAGCCAGGCCTAAACTAGGGCTTTCTAATCATCCTAGAGAAAACTCTTAAAGCCTTCACCAGTTAATGGGAAATCCTAAATTTCAGGATGGCTCTAGCAGTAGGGAAATATGGGATCTCATTCTGGCCCATGGCCACTCTAGGAAAACTCAGCCAAGGGTTTATGTCATTGCCAAGTAAATTTGAATGCTCAAAGAAGACGTTGGAATAATTCATCCCGCTGGAATAGCTTTGTCCATGATCTGAGAAGACATCTACAATAACTCTAGGCCTAAGTAATTGCTTGAAGGCCAGTTCGTCTCTTGACCCATAGTCTCCAAAGCTTATATTAAAGTTTAGCATTGATTGATGAAAGCTCAGAATGAAATCAAATAAGTGGTAAGTAGTTTAAACTCTATCTTAATATTTCACTTTTAAAATGTCTAATTAATTTCAACAGCACTGAGCTGTAGGGAAAAAAACAGAATTATGAACAGCACAGCAAATGCCTTCAGAAAAGAATGATAAATAGCTCTTCTGTTCATTCCATCACATTATTAAAAACATATATGTATAACATCTGTATATGTTCTAAAATTTTATGACTGTATTGAGGTGGTAAAATACCTCTGCTGATATGTGTCTTACTCTTAGTCTTTCATCCAGTATTTGATAATAGACTTGACTTAATTAAATTAATTTTTAAAAAAACTGTGAGTTAAATTAATACATATGTGGCAGTAAGTTATGAAGCAGACCTCAAAATAGTTTCCCCCAGAATTTCATTAGATAAAACTCATTGTGGAAACAACTTTTTCTTTTTTTCGGCCTAAATAAATAAATATTCATATCTCTGAATTAAACTAAAAACTTAGCTGAAGTTTCTGTTGAGACATAATTCTCAATAAAAGTAATATCAATATCAGTGTCTTCTATTTCCAAACTACATCTAAATTCTCATAAAGTTCCTTCACATATAATTTTATTTAGCTAATCAAAAATAAAATACTGGTTTTGAAAATTACTAGATAATAATGTAGAATTTCTGTATTAAAATTAAGCATTATATAGCCAATGAGCATTCTTCTCAGACAGAAAAAAATTCATTGTGTCAAAACATTCTGAAGTGATTAAATGTCAGCAGTTTCATCCTTAGCAGGCAGGAAATACACTAGCCAAAAAAAGTACCCCCTCAAATATTTTTTTGACAGCAGGTAGCTTCTTCTGAGGAGGACGAGAAAGAAAAAGAGGCAGTTGGCAAAACCTGCAGGTGGTCTCTGAGGGGGAGGTGTCATTTGGGAAGCACAGTAGGTGGCCTGGACTCCTGAGAAGGAGGCGACAGTTGGAAACAGCAGCAGGTGTTTGCTATGAGGGAGAAGGACCTCTTGCCAGAGCTGTCAATGATGTTTTCCTGCATTTTCACTGCAATAATATTGTATTTGGCATTTTAACTGACAGCACCAGATAAGCCTAAAAATAATTATGAAGCTCAATTTTGTGCAGGCTGAACAAATTACACAGGCATTATTTCTGCTAATGATTGAATCTAAATCTCAACAATTGACAAAATGTTAAAGATGGCATTATATTCTATTTCTTCAACTGAAATTTTTCTTAAAAATCAAGATTCTGAATATTTTAAGAACAAAATTTTTGAATATGGAAGATTTAATTATAAATTTAGCCACTCATTAACAGCAGTAAAACAAGCTAACTACTATTCAAATTGGTTCCTAAATGAACAAATTTCAAGCCACCATGACTGTTTTCATGGTGCATAAATTACCTATGCAAAATCGTACCTACCTATTATTTAAAAGTTGAATTTATAAATAGGTGACCTATTGCAGTTAACCCACAAAAGAGAGTAAATTATCAGAAGTTTGTATATGAGAATTATTAAGACCATTCAGGTGGCTTCCATGAGCAATGCTGAGAGATTTGAGGGACTTAAAGATTGAAAGGCTCCCAGGAAACTAGTATAAAAGTGAAAACTTTGACAGTATTCTATTTTCAGGTTCTACAACTCACTTTAGGATTTTGTTGAATGATCATAGAAAACTTAAAAGTCCATAAAATACTGTAGGTATGCACCATAAATATGGGGATTCATATCTGGATAATTATTTATTCTATTGAGATTGTACTCTTTTGCAGCTCCAGTCTGCATGTAAAACTGGCAAATGGCAATGGGACAAGCTAGGACAGTAACCAACAAGAAAAGCCCTGCCAATTACCCACTTTACTACTGTCCATAACGACAGACTCTGTTCAGGAATTTCTGCATGTGGAGGCAGAGGTTGGGCTGAGATGTGTATAAATATTTATTTTATAATCAGTAAATATGAGGAGGTGGTGATTTGACATACTTGCTTGAGGAACCAGTAGCATTCTGGGTAAAAACTCACACCAAAGTGTTAAACCTTTCATCAGTTTATTTAAAAAACTTTTCATCAGTTTTGTTTTCTCAAATAAAAGAAATTGGAGGAAGTAGAAATATAACAAAAGTAAAGGGAGTGACAAAGAGCAAAATGATACAATAAATATTTTTTGATGTTTTCATTACTTATACCATCCAAATAAATTGTGTTTAAAGGGTTGCTTCAATCAAGCAAGTTGGGTTTAAACAGCCTAAAACATCAAATATGATGAAATAAAATATGAGTAGCAATGATTATGAGTAGCTTGTTTATGACTGATGGTAGATGCTGTGCGTGTTGTGTTTATGGTTAAAATAAGTGATGAGTCTAAAACCCTACTTTCTCTAAAAGCTCTTACCATTTTATTTTTTTCCCCAGAAGACAGACACAGTGAAAAAGGAAGACATTTCTATAGTCTTTCTTAGAAAATTAAAGGTGACTAGCAAAGGAAGGAAATATATTTTGATGCATTACATCTGCTAGGAGATTGCTTAAAGAGATAGGAAGAAATAGTCTTCCTGAGGCTTTGCTCTGAGAAGATGAAGAGCTTTAAGTGAACTTTTCATTTGGTTTACTCTGAGGGCTTCTCCTCCTTGGTGTGATTAATGCTTTCAACACTTGAGTAGAAATTATCTTGGAAGAAGCCTTTGATAACTATGGTTTGTAAACTTGTCATGCACAAAATAGAATATGTGTCATCTAACCTGAATTGAGCATACTTGTAAGTATACCAATTTTTTTTCCTTTTCACCAGAGCAGAATGATATCCACACCAGAAAATTCCAAAGAATGAGTGTCTCATACTACAGAAAGCACTCCTATTGATACATGACATGCTAACAGGTTATTTATGATTCCAAATAGAGAAACAACGCTTTCCAATAGCTATGTTTTCAAGTACAAAGCTCTTACTATTAAAAGCAAATGATTGAGTCACAGTGAAGTCAATTCAATTATTTCAGGCTTGTTATAGTTTACAAAGAGATTAACATTTACCAGTAAGAGAAACAGGTATAAGAGATTGATTCTTCAGAGACAGTAAGGATGGGAAGGAGCCTAGAGAAAAAGAAATGTTTGGTCTATAAAACAAAACAAAACAAAAAGATCCCAAACTTTAAATACAGTGATATTGGCAGTATTACTAAAAATTCAGATTTTGAAAAATTGAGGTAGAAAGGAAGAGTGCTCCCCTCAAGGAAGTCAATACATTTGCACCCAAAGACATGGTTCTAGTTCAAATATGTATTTTAGCCTTCCAAAAACCTCCCTTATATGTACACAGCTGTATAATCTTGGTTAAATTACTTAACCTCTTTGTACTACATTTTACTCACCTGTGAAATGGGGACAATATTAATGTTTATATCATAAAGTTGCTGTGAGGGTTAAATGAGGTAATATGACAGAGTACTTCAAAAAATTCATGGAAAAATATAATTAAAAGATAACATGAATCTTTCCATAAACTTTTTGAAGACACCTCATACATACAAAAAGGTTAGTACCTGTAACGAGGTAAGTACTTGACACATATTAACTGTCAATTTGTACAAAATTGGGTTATTGTTAGAGTCTATGAGAAAATAAGATAGCATGCTTCAAAGTAATATTATATTAAGTAATAGAACATTTCATTTTATGCACGATGAGTTGACATTCTAATATATAAAATGACTGTACATAGTTTGATTTCTATATAAGCTTAAAGTTGTTATAAAAGTGCATAATCTTTGTTTTTAGCTATTTAATCTTTAAAAAAGTAATTTAAAGGAAAAATACCTGCCTTTCTTTAGATGATGTAAAGATGGAATTTAATTCAAGTTGGGCTTTCAGCTGGGAAAGCTTTAAATAAGCTGCCTACAAATTTATGTTCATATATACTTTACCTGTCTTTTCTTTTATGTTTTGGCTCACATATTTTTTTCACTGTGAATAACAAGGTGTCTACTCTGTGGCTTACAAATTAGAGAAAATGTCACAAATAGTTAAGTATGAATTTTAGGGTTATCTTCCCATTTCAAGTCTATATGATTAGCTGTTGTTAGTGCCACTACTTTCAATTTACCTAATGAGAAAGCATATTGGAAGAATTTAATGAATACTTTTTGTCCTTTTAAAATTATTTCTAAGAACTTGGCAAGATTAAGAACATGCAATCATGAATCAACCTTTTTTTCTTCAGATAAATGTATTCACATTTGACTAAAAGCACTAGACCAATGGAACAGAGATGCTTTGAAGGCGGAATCAGAATTTTTGAAGTGAGGCTGTTGTGTAACTGTTACCCTAAGCCACATTTTGCAGTTATGCCTAGAAGGGGTGGGTCAGCCGGAGCATCCAAAGCTCAGCAAGAATCAGTCTCTCTTCGCTCCTGGTCAGCTTTGACCTTTCTGCACCATTTCTGGAATCCTATCTCTCTCCGGAAGAATGTAAAGGCAGGATACTCTCACATAAACACACATTTTGGGGTAGTGTGCATTTGAATAGTCAAGGTTTTGACTTCTTTACATATTTGCCTCAAGACATAAACAGCTTGTACCTCTAATTAATGGGACTTTCCTTTAATCTCTTAATTTCCCAAATGGGTAGCTCAAAAGAAATTTAATTCTTATTTTTGATTCAGGATTTAATTGCTACTGAAGATCTATGAGCTAAAATATTTATATCTATTCATTTATAGTGTATTTAACTAGTATTTATTCCAAATAAGAAACCTAAAATTAGGGGCCGGCCCGGTGGCACACTGGATAGTGCGCCACTTGGGAAGCACGGCGGCGCTCCTGCCCGAGGGTTCGGATCCCACATACAGACCGGTTCCCACTCACTGGCTGAGCGAGGCGCGGGAGCAACACCAAGGGTTGCGATCCCGTTGCCGGTCCCTGGTCCGGTATGGGGGCAACACTGAGGGTTGCGATCCGTTGCTGGACCCGGAAAAAAGACAAAAGACAAAAAAAAAAAAAAAAAGAAACCTAAAATTACTTGATAAGGAAAATCTGATCACTATAAGCTATCCTGGTATTCGTCTCCCACTATATACTAAATTTCATCTTTGGGATCATAATTACTTAGGATGTTTATCAAAGAAAAATTATATCAGTACCATGTAGTTTTAATATTTAATGTATTTGCTATCCTTGAAATTATTCAGAAAATAGATAATCTAATATTGATAAATCACATACAGTAGACAGAGAGATAGACAGTCTAACTGTATTAAGCCTTAACCATACAGAATAACAAATTTGGTTACTTAAATATCTGGAGTAAATATTCTTCCTGGTCATTGTCTGAACATAAAGGTATTGTGTGTATGTGGAATTAGCAGCTATAATTCAATATAATTTGATGGATCTTAAGTTCTTTCTAACAAATGCATCCCTCATTGCAGTCTGTCCACAATAAGTTTTGAAATTCCATTGAAAACACAATGCGGGATTAAATTGTACGATTTCCAGAATGTACTATACTTGTTAAAATATGAATAGTAACTAGGGAGGAATATCACAGAATGGTTTTGTTTGTTAAATGATAAGCTGGCATCAACCATGAAATGCAGTGCAATGTGACTAAAACATTGTTTCTTTTGCATTTTATTCGAGGTGCGAGTGTTACACTTCTCACTGTGTAATGGAGAGGAAAAAAAGGATTACTCAAAGCACCATGAATGTGATGAGAAGCCTGAAGGGACTGCACCTCAGCAACTCCTGTGTTAGAAAGAGAAAACTGGGCACAGCCCGATTCAAAGTTAGCTTCTGTTTTTTTATTGTAAAGACAAGGAAATTTCACAAGAAAAATCAGTTGATTCAATCATTTCAAAAGGACACAAAGACATGAGCAGTGTGACAAAAGTTATCTACGTCTAGGTATAGCTTAAACAGTGGAATCTAGTAACATCAGTAAAATTAACAACGTGACATTCCAAAGTGCAACTTGTGAAAAGCTAAGTTGGTCAAACTGCGATCATTATCTAAAATATATCTCCTTAAATGATATAAGCAAAAGTTACATTCTTATGATAAAATCTAAGTATAATTTTCTCTAAGTTTTCACCAACAGACAGCTTGCCATTAGCAAACATTTTTTCACATCTTTCCCTTCAGCAATTCTGAAAATCTCTTAACAGGATCGGTATGACAACCACCTGTTAGCTCTAAAATCATTATATATATTATTGTATACATATATATATATATATATATATATATAATGTGTATATATATATATATATATATATATATATATATAATTTATATATATATATATATATATGTAATCCCACACCTAAGCAGTGATTAGAGTTGATTAGATGGGCTGTTGGCACACTATCTGCAGACTGTTGTCTCTCAACCCAGGACTGTTGCCCCATGCATTCATTTTCCTAAAAAACCTATTTTTAAAATCAAATGAGATGGGCCGGCCCGGTGGCGCACTGGATAAGTGCGCCGCTTGGGAAGCGCGGCGGCGCTCCCGCCCAAGGGTTTGGATCCCACATACAGACTGGTTCCCGCTCGCTGGCTGAGTGAGGCGCGGGAGCAACGCCGAGGGTTGCAATCCCTTTGCCGGTCCTCGGTCCGGTACGGGGGCAACACTGAGGGTTGCGATCTGTTGCTGGACACGGAAAAAGACAAAAAAAAAAAAAAAAAATCAAATGAGAATCAAGATTTCTAACCCTCTACAGTGGAAGTACAGAAAAAGAAATGCCTGCATCCTGGACATCTGTCAGAGGGGAAAAATAAAAACTTAGACATCTGTAATAGAATACTTAGAACAAACAGGAAGAACATTCATTTCACTCATTTCAGGAATTTCCCCAGGTGTATTTCAATTCACATAAACTTAAATATTTGCAAACAACAGTGTATAAATTTGGCAGCTACTTCACTACTTCTACCAGTATGTCTATGCAGATGACTTGAAAAACTTTAATCAGAATATTTTACTTCACTTCCACTTGGAAAAACTTCTTCAGACTTTCATATAACAAAGTTCATTATTTTTCCTTCATAAAACACACACACACAAAATTATATCATAATCTTCTATGTTTGTTAATATCACCCCAAAGTTAACCTGAGTCGAAACCTTGGAATCATGTTTTGGTGTTTTTTTTTCCCTTATTCCCTATCAGTTACAAAGTCCTACTAATTTATTTTTTGTAACTTCTCTTGAATGTGGCACTTTGTCTTCATTTTAATTTTTACTGCTATTATCAAGGCTCTTACTGACTATTCCTAAACAATTCCTTATACTCTTTCTGCATTCATCTATCTGAAGCCTCTGCCATCACCATCTTTGTAAAATTACACTGCTAATGGCTAGCTTTTATTGGGCACTAACTATACATTTGGGCACTATGCTAAAGGGTTTGCAAAGATCATAAACTTTAATTTTCACAGTGACCCTATGAGATAAGAACTATTATTATACCCGTTTTATTGGTAAAACTCTGAGCCTTAGAAAGGTGGAGTCACACAGCTATAAATGGTGGGGCTATGATTTGAATCCAGGGTGTTTGATTCTAGAATGATGTTGCTATCAACTATGTTACCATGGTTTCACTGAACAATACTTTCAACATGTTAGCACGTGCTCCAAAAACTGTATATGACATCCCATTACATATAGCTAATAAAGGGTTAACATTCATTAAGTGCCAACCCACTGTTATGTAATTTACCTTGGATTATCTTATTTAAGCTTTGCAATATCTGTGTAAGTTACAATTATCTCCAATTTACAGAGCAAGAAACTGAGGTTCAGAGACTTGTTGAATGACATCCTGCTAGTAGTAAGTGGTGGCCCTGGGATTCAAATCCAAGTCTGCCTTGACTCTGAAGCTCTCATTCTGATCTACTATACCATACTTCCATCTATAAGAGAAAAAATTTCAACCCCCTAGATAACATGCTATTCAAGTCTCTCTAGAGTATGATAAGTAGACTCTCTACATTTTATTACATCTCAAATCAAGCTATTTGGAGAGGAAAGCAGCCTCCAATGTGAATAGAATTTCATATTATATATTTTAAAAGTTAAAATCTCAGCTAAAAAAAATGTCCTTAATGTTTTATTTTCCTGGACAAATACCATGAGCCCTTTATAAGTTCTAAACATTTAACCAGACAAATACTGTAACTTCCTTAAAAATTATTTTATTGTCAGCCTTTTGAAATAATCTTTTTGAAGTTAGTTAATTTTTGAGTATAAAGGGTACTCTTTCCTCCCCTATTGAACATCATGAGATCTCCCATCCTAATTTTTTAAACACAAATTGGGAAGGTAGGATTTGGAGTCAGTGGCTGGTGGTAGCATTGCAGGTTCTGTCACCTCTTAAGACCTGAGAAAGGTGGTTTTTCCCCAATCCGCTCTCTTTAGAGCAATGTTTCTCATAGTGTGGTTCTTGGAACAGAATTGTCGGAATAACATGGGAACTTGTAAGAAATACCAATTCTCAGGCCCCTCCAAAGATGTATTGAATTTTTTAGAACCACGAGGTGGGGCCTCACAATCTGTATTTTAGCATAATCCAGTGGTGATTCTGATACACAATAAGGTGTTGAAAACCACTGCGTTACAGTATGAAATATTAGCACCATGGTTTACTTCAGCTGTAGGCCTTAGTTAATAAGTTCTGGGCAACAAGATAAGCCCACTTGTCACCCTGTTTTATGTGTAGACACGCATACATATATTCCACACAGAAAAAGAGACAGATTGTTTCTAAGTATAAAATAATATTAATAATTATCTTCCTCTGATGTCATCTAAATAGACTAAGGAACTTTATGGAATTAGAAGCACTGGATGTATAGCTTTCTGAATGCTACCCCTTGCCCTACTACCACATAAAAATTAGACAAAAATTTTCTCATACCTACATTACACAGTTTCATTATCGCCATAAAAGAATAATTTGAAAAAAGATCTGGCCTAGTTATTTAAGTAAAAATATCCTTTAAATTCTCTGAAATCTATTTTTTGATTGAACAAGAAAACAAGATCATATCCCATTATATCACTATAGAATTGCTTTTGCAGAATTGTTCATAGACATTTTACCAGTCAACATGGAGAAGCCTTATAAGAATATTCCTTATGAAATTCATGATACATAAAGTTGATCTTTTAAAACTCATACACAGTTTTCAATTTTAATGCTTAATATATGCATTCAAGAAATACTGCTTTTAGAAGAAAATTTTCCTAGGAACTGAAAGAAAATTATAACCTTTTTCTTGGTATGTATAGTCATTTTTTACCAAGTGTAGGGAATTCTTAGTTATGCAAGACCACTTTCACCCAAATAACATAGAGTCCATTTTAGATGCTTTGCTTGAACTATGATTAATACTAGTGCCAAGTCCTCTTACTGATTCACAGCTTCTTTCCTATTCCTGTGGCAGGAAAACTTTCCCCATGAATGGATCTTGATGCATAATATCAGCCCTATTGGAGGATTTATTCCTGCCCCCATTTTTAATATTGTGGTAGGGAGGAGAGAGATGCTACTTCTCTCTGCATCACTTCTTGACATTTGGCTACATTTAAGACTCATCGGATAATTAAGGGTTTGGGTCCATCATTACTTCTGCTTTGATCCAAGGATTATTTAGAATTACATTTTAACTGCCAAATATATGAGGGCCTTTTAGTTATCTTCCTATTACTGATTTCTAGAATATTGCATTGTGTTCAGAAAACATTCTTGATATAATTCGAATCCTTTAAAACTGTGCTTGGAAGTCAGAGATTGCTTTTATTCTCCTTCTTTATTTTATCTTTTTCTAGAATAATATTTTCTGACCTACAATACAGTTCATCTGTTCCCTCTTCAGCTATGTCTGATTTGCTGGTAAACTTGTTCTATAGTTCTTAACTAATTTTGGTTACCATATTTTTAAGTTCTAGACATTTATTTGGTCCTTTTTTTCAAACTTTTATCATTTTTTAAAGTTTCCAGCTTACTGTTAAAATTGTCAGGCTTTAATATTATTTTTTTAAACAGTAAGCATAACTGTTCTATTGTGTGTACCTAACATTTCTACAGATCTGGCATCATTATAGATCCATTTCTAATGTGTGCTATCTCCATTGGTTCTTCCTTCCTCCCCCCATTCCCACTTTTTTCCCACTGGTTCTTTCTCATGGTTCTCATTTCTTGGTATGTCTGCTTATCTTTAATTGTGTTACTTACACTGTATTTAAAATTATTTGTGGCGAAAATTTGAAGTCTAGGATGACAATACCTACTTTTGAGAGGAATTTTCTTTAACTTCTTTCAGATATCAAATTCAGAATACTTAGTTATGCCTTAATCATTAAAGCTCTAGATTACTTGTTGATGCAAAGCTGACTGCAGTTGTTTGGCAGCTGTTTTATTTCCAACTTACCTTTACCTTGCAGCGATGTATAGCCTTTGTGATTGAGGCTTACATAGGGAATGCCTTATCAGTGTCCACAACTTTGGTGGACTCTGACTTTGACTTCTTTTCCCCTAGCCCCATGATGTTTCCCAAAGCACATGCCAATTGCACACCTGACTTTTCTAGACTGATTTATAAATGCCCTCAGAGGAAAATGGCTTTGAGAGCTGTGTGTGCATGTCTGGATTTTTCTCCTCTCATCAATTTTGGCATGGTAACTTTTTGCTACTTTGTTAGCTCTTTGATGCTTATTGGAAGATAATGTTTGAATATGTAGTCTGTCATTTTAGTTTTCCTCAGTGAGATGGTTGGTCTGAATTACCTAGTCTCACATTCATAAAACTAGAAGTCCTAATATTTTATGACAAACATACAATTATATAACTGTAAACTTGCAGAGCCAGAAATGACCTCTTTCTCCAGATTGTAAAATCTTACTCCTCACCTTGTGTGCTACCAGCTGTACTCAGCACCACTACAGCCCTAGTAATATAATATAATCTGTATCTACCATAGACTGTGCTGTCCTAAATAGCAAGGGAACTATTTTTTAATCTATATATCTCTTATATTAACATAAAAGTACTTTGTGAAAGACACACAGAGTACTCAATACATGCATGCAGGATTGGAAATACTAATATTTGAGTAAAAGTTCTAAAGTATTAATCACAATTTCACTACTGACATACAGTTTAGGAACTCTTTTGTGTCCTCTTTTTTATCTTGATCCTTTCTCTTTTGGGAATCAATATTTCATATCTTCTACTTTTCTCATACTAAATTTACATTAAAAATTACCATAAATACCCCAGGAGCACACAACCAACCTCCCAACCCACCACAGGTCAGGGTAGGGAGTTGGGCCCCATGGAGTCAGATTGGACTCCACATTAAGAAAGCAATTAGAGGACCAGAGAGATGCCCCACTGGAGAGGCCTGAGATGCATGGAGACAAAGCATCCCATGGTGCCAGCATGGGATCGAGCAGGTAGGCCTCACCATCGCCAGACTCCATCCCCAGCCAAGACAAGTGAGTGCGGACCAGAGAGGTGCCTCTCCAGAGAGTCCCAGGACCAAAGGCAACCAGGCACCTGAGGCACCAGTGGGCAACCAAGTAAACACTGAGGCAGCCATGCCAAATTGGCAGCCCCAGCAGCATCCTAGCCAGACAATAGTGTCAAAACAGTGGACCATGAAATCACTTGCCACAGTGACTAAACGTCAAAGGAAAGATACCAGAAATATGAAAAATCAAGAAAGTACACCACCAAAGGGGAATAAGTCTCAAGCTCTAGAGCTCTAAAATGTTTCTCTACAATAGAGCAAGAAGCCTTTGAAATGTCCAGAAAGGAATTTTGAGTGATAATTCTAAGGAAACTATATGAGATACAAGAAAACTCAGCTAGACAACATAATTCAATGAGGAAAAGTATATAGGACCTGAAAGAATAAATGTAAAAGGAAATCAATTCTCTGAAAAAGAATGTAGCAGACCTTTCTGAGCTGAAGAATTCATTCAAAAAAATAAAAAACATAACAGAGAGTTTAACCAGCAGGCTTGCAGAGCAGAAGAGAGAACTTCTGGCATTGAAGATGGGCTGTTTGAAATAACACAGGCAGACAAAAAAGAAAAAGAAAAAAGAATTAAAAACTGAAGAAAATGTAAGAGAGATATCAGACAACCTTAAGCGCTCAAATACTTGAGTCATGGGTATTCCAGAAGGGGAGGAAAAAGGAGATTGTATTGAAAACATATTCAACAAAATAGTGGCAGAAAACTTCCCACATATATGAAAAGACACAGATCTTCAGATTCAGGAAGCTCAAAGATCCCCAACTGTATTCAACCCCAAAAGGTCTTCTCCAAGACATGTTATAGTCAAATGGGCAAACTCAAAGACAAAGAGAGAATCTTAAAAGCTGCAAGAGAGAAGCATCAAATCACCTATAAGGGAGCCCCAATCAGACTAACATCAGACTTTTCATCACAAACCCTAAAAGCCAGAAAGGAATGGGATGATATCTTCAAAATACTAAAAGACAGAGATCGCCAGCCAAGAGTACTCTACCCCATCAGGCTATCTTTCTGAAATGAAGGGCAAATAGTATATTTCTCAGACAAACAGAAACTGTGATAGGTTAACTACCAAACGACCACCCTTAAAAGAAATTCTCCAGGGAGTACTGGGTTTGGTACCTGAAAAATAAGTACCACTGTGATAAAAACTCGAGAAAAATCACAACGCACTAGTAAAATAAAAATGGCAACAATGAAGAAAAAAAAAGCTTATATACAACCCAAGGAATGAACAAATACAGAAGACAGTGTGTGAGAAAAAAAAAATGTTTATCTACAACCCAAGGAACCAACAAATACAGAAGAGAAACAGTTAATCAGAAAGAAAGGAACAAAAGACACTTAAGACATCCAAACAAAAATCAATAAAATGCTAGTTGTAAATCATTTCAATAACAACTCTTAATGTAAAGGGCTTAAATTCCCCAATCAAAAGACACAGACTGCCTGACTGGATTAAAAAGGAGGACCCAATTACATGCTGCCTTCAAGAAACCCACCTCACCTATAAAGACTCACATAGACTATGAGTAAAAGGATGGAAAAAGATTTGCCATGCAAACAGAAATAAAAAAATGAGCTGGAGTAGCTATTCTTATATCTGATAAAATAGACTTTAAAATAAAATGATAAAAAGAGATAATGAGGGCCACTACATAATGATAAAAGGATTGATCCATCAAGAAGACATAACAATCATAAATATATATGCACCCAATGTCGGAGCAGCCAGATTTATAAAGCAAAATCTATTAGACCTAAAGAAGGAAATAGACACTGATACCCTAATAGCAGGGGGCCTGAACAACCCACTATCAATATTGGACAGATCATCTAGGCCAAAAATCAGCAGAGAAACACAAGATCTAAACAACAATCTAGACCAATTGGACTTGCCAGATATCTACAGAACATTCCATCCAAAAACCTCAGAATATTCATTGTTCTCATCAGCACATGGATCATTCTCTAAGATAGATCACATGTTAGGTCACAAATCAAGTCTCAACAAATTCAAAAAAAAATTGGAATTATCCCATGTATTTTTTCAGACCACAATGGATTAAAAATAGAAATTAATAACAAACAAAATCCTGGAAACTATACAAACACATAAAAATTAAACAGCATTCTACTTAACAACATATGGGTCCAAGAAGAAATCAAACAGGAAATCAAAAAATCTATTCAAACTAATGAAAAAAATGATACATCATACCAAAACCTTTGGGATACTGCAAAAGCAGTACTAAGGGGGAAATTTATTGCATTAAATGCTTACTTCAGAAGAATGGAAAGACGACAAGTGAACAACCTAATACTTCGCCTTAAAGAACTAGAAAAACCAAGAATAATCCAAACCCAAAGTTAGCAGATGGAATCAGAGCAGAACTTAAAGAAATTGAAGCCAAAAAAAGGATACAAAAGATCGATGAATCAAAAAGTTGTTTTTTGAAAAGATAAATAAAATTGATAAACCATTAGCATAGCTAAACAAAAAAGAGAGAAGACCCAAATAACAAAAATTAGAAATGAAAAAGGTGGTATTGCAACTGATAACATCTGAAATACAAGGAATCATTCAAGACTACTATAAACAACTATATGCCAACAAATTTGTAAATCTGGAGGAAATGTATAACTTTCTGGACACACAGAAACTACCAAAACTGAGCCAAGAAGATGTAGAAAATCTGAACAGACCAATAACAATTAAAGTTATTGAAGCTGTTATCAGAAGGCTCCCAACAAAGCACAGCCCAGGGCCAGATGGATTCACAGCAGAATTCTACCACACATTCAAAGAGGAATTGACACCAATTCTCTACAAACTATTCTGAAAGATTGAAACAGAGGGCATTCTCCCAAACTCATTCTATGAAGCAAACATCACCCTGATACCAAAACCAGGTAAAGATACAACTAAAAAAGAAAACTACAGGCCAATATCCTTGATGAATATAGACACAAAAATCCTCAATAAAATACTAGCTAACACAATATAGCAACACTTATGCAAAATTATCCACCATGATCATGTGGGGCTCTTCCCAGGGATGCAAGGTTGGTTCAACATATGCAAATCAGAGAGGCAGCCCCTCTCCACACCTTGGACCTGGAGGGGAATACCAGTCCACATGCCTCGGCCAATGTCAAGGTGATCCAAGCTGAACTGTGCGGCTAGAGGTCACCCCTTACCCCTCCATGGACCCAGAGAGGAGCACCAGCCCATGGGGTCTGACCCACCGATGTGAGCCCAGCAGAACCACATGGCACTGGGGGCTCATTCTTTGACCACAGATTCTGGAACAGGACCCAAGGTGTTTTAACGTAACCACCACCACACCTACTGTCAAGCAAAGACAATCCACCACCACAGTAGCTATCAGTGCCACTCTACAGCCAACCTCAGTGTAATAGAAGAAGCAAACCCTCTACCAAATGAACAAACATCAACAAAAAAATACTAGAAGTACAAACCAACAAGAAGAAATGACACCACCCAAAGTAGACAGTCATGCTCTAAAGTCAGACTCCATGGAACAGGGAATACTTGAAATGTCTGAAAAAGAATTTTGAGCAATGACCTTACGAAAACATGAAGAAATAAAGGAAGACTCAATTAGAGAATGCAAAGAAACAAAAAAAAATATCCAGAATATGAAGGAAGAAATGGACAAAGAGATTAACACCTTAAAAAACAGTGTAGCAGAACTTCTAGAAATGAAAGATTCCCTCAATGAAATAAAAAAAAAAAAAAAAAAAACAAATGAGAGTGTGAGCAGCAGGGTGGAGCAAGCAGAAGGAAGAATTCCAGAGCTTGAAGATGGTCTTTTTGAAATAACTCAGGCAGACAAAAAAGGGAAAAAAGAATTAAAAATAAGGAAGAAAATCTAAGAGAGAGAGCAGACAGCCTCAAGCACTCTAACATCTGAATAATGGGTATTCCTGAATTGGAGGAGAAAAGTAAAGGTATTGAAAACCTATTCAGGGAAATAGTAACAGAAAACTTCCAAGGTGTTTGGCGAGATACAGACCTTCAGATCCAGGAAGCTCAAAGGTCCCTAAACAGATTCAATCCAAAAAGATCCTCCCCAAGACATATTATAGTTAAATTTACAAAGCTCAGTGGCTAAGAGACAATTCTCCAAGTAGCAAGAGAAAAGCATCAGGTCACTTATAAGGGAACCCACATCAAAATAACAGCAGACTTCTCAACTGAAACCCTACAGGCCAGAAGAAAGTGGAATGATAAACTCAAAATACTAAAAGAAAAAAAAATGCCAGCCAAGAATTCTTTACCCAGCAAAGCTCTCCTTCAGAAATGAGGGAGAAATAGTGAATTTCCCAAATAAACAAAAACTGTGGGAGTTCACCACCACAAAACCATCTATGCAAGAAATTCTCAAGGGAGTCATTCATGGGGAATCTGAATAATGGTGACCACTATCACAAATACACAAGAAAGAGCAAAACCTGCCATTAAAACAAAAATGCCAGCAAGAGAAAGAAGCTAATTCATCCCACCTTAAATTCCCAGCTAACACTGAAGAAGAGAAATAAAAGGAGAAATAATGATCAAAAGATATGTAACCCATCTAAACAAGAAGCAATTAAATGACAGGAACTAAGCAACACTTGTCAATAACTACCCTAAATGTGAATGGATTAAACTCTCCATTCAAAAGACACAGACTGACTGATTGTGTTAAAAAGCTAGACTCAAGTATATGCAGCCCTCAAGTGACCCACCTCACTGTAGAGACATACATAGACTAAAAGTTAAGGGATGGAAAAAGATATACCATGCAAATGGAAACCAAGAACAAGCAGTAGTAGCTATTTTTATATTGGACAAATTAGACTTTAAACAAAGAAACAAAAATAGACAAAGAAAGCCACTATATAATGATAAAGGGATCTATCCAGCTAGAAGATATAACAATCATAAACATGTATGCACCCAATACTGGAGAACCAAGATATATAAAGCAAATGCTCTAAGACCTAAACAAAGAAATAGGACCTAATACATTAATAGTGGGTGATCTGAACACCCCTCTATCAGTATTGGACAGATCTTCCAGGCAACAAGTCAAAACAAAAACACAGGATTTAATCTACACCTTAGACCTACTGCCTTTGGCAGATATATACAAAAAATTTCCCCCAACAACTAAAGAATATACTTTCTTCTCATCAGCTCATGGTACATTCTCCAGGATAGACGACATTTTAGGTCACAAATCTAGTCTTAGCAAATTTTTAAAAATTGATATCATTTCAAATACCTTTTCAGAAAACAGTGGACTAAAATTGGAAATAAGCAATAAACAAAACTCTGGAAGCTATACAAATGAATGGAAATTAAATAGTAGGCTCCTGAATGACCTATGGGACCAAGAAGAAATTAAACAGGAAGACAAAAAATTTCAAGAAACTAATGAAAATAAACATACATCATACCAAAACCTGTGGGTTACTGCAAAAGCAGTACAGAGAGGCAAATTTATGGTGATAAATACTTATATGAAAAGACTGGAAAGACTTCATATAAATGGCCTAACACTATGCCTCAAAGAACTTAAAAAACAACAACATTCCAAACCTAAAGGTAGTAGACACAAAGAAATAATTAAGATCAGAGCAGAATTAAATGAAATAGAAACCCGCAAAACAATAGAAATGATCAACAAAACAAAAAGTTGGGTGTTCTTTTTTTTTTTCCTTTAAATTTTTATTTTGTCAATATACAATGTGGTTAATTATTATGGCCCATAACCGACACCTCCCTCCCTCCTCCCTCTCACCCCTCCCACCCAAGAATATCCTTTCCATTTGCTTGTTGTAACAACTTCAAAAAAGTATAGTTGTTATATCTTCTTCCCCCGCCTCGGTTTTTTTTTTGTGTGTGTATGTGGGTGAATTAATTTGTTTATTTTTAGCTCCCACCAGTGAGTGAGAACATGTGGTATTTCTTTTTCTCTGCCAGACACAAAGAAATAATTAAGATCAGAGCAGAATTAAATGAAATAGAAACCCGCAAAACAATAGAAATGATCAACAAAACAAAAAGTTGGGTGTTCTTTTTTTTTTTCCTTTAAATTTTTATTTTGTCAATATACAATGTGGTTAATTATTATGGCCCATTACCGAAAACTCCCTCCCTCCACCCTCTCCTCCCTCCCACCCAATAATGTCCTTTCCATTTGCTTGTCATAACAACTTCAAAAAATTGTAGTTGTTATATCTTCTTCCCACCCCCGCCCCGGTTTTGTGTGTGTGTGTGTGAGTGAATTTATTTATTTATTTTTAGCTCTCACCAATAAGTGATCTGCACAGCAAAAGAAACAATTAACAGAGCTAAAAGACAACCAACAGAGTGGGAGAAAATATTTGCAAAAGATACATCCGACAAAGGATTAATAACCAGAATATACAAGGAACTCAAAAAACTTTACAAGAAAAAAACAAGCAACCCAATTAAAAAATGGGCAAAAGAGCTAAAAGTTGGGTTTTCAAGAAGACAAATAAAATAGACAAACCATTAGCTAGATTAACAAAAAAAAAAAGAAGAGAGAAGACCCAAATAACAAAAATCAGAAATGAAAAGGGAGACATTACAAACAATACCACAGAAATTTAAAAAAAATCATTAGAGACTATTATAAACAACTTTATGACAAAAATATGAAAATCTGGAAGATATGGATAAGTTTCTAGACACATACAAACTACCAAGACTGAACCAAGAAGAGACAGAAAACCTGAACAGACCAATAACAAGCAATGACATTGAACTAGTAATTAGTAATCTTCCAACAAAGAAAAGTCCAGGTCTGGAACGTTTTACAACTAAATTCTATCAAACTTTTAAGGAGGAGTTAATACCAATTCCCCTCAAACTATTCCAAACAATTGAGCAGAAGTTACTCTCCCAAACTCATTCTATGAGGCCAACATAACTCTCATACCAAAACCAGATATTGACACAACAAAAAAAGAAAACTATAGGTTAATATCCTTGATGAACCTAGGTGCTAACATCCTCAGCAAAACATTAACAATCAGCATACAACAACATATTTTAAAAATTATACACTATGATCAAGTGGAATTCATTCCAGGGACACAAGGATGCTTCAACATACAAATGTCAATAAATGTGATACACCACATCCACAAACTCAAGGACAAAGACCTTATGACTATCTCAAATGATGCTGCAAAAGCATTTGACAAAATGTAACATCCATTCATGATAAAGACTCTCAAAAAATTAGGTATAGATGGAAAATATCTCAACATAATGAAAGCCATTTATGACAAGTTCACTGCCACTATCATTCTGAATGGGGAAAAACTGAGGGCATTTCCCTTAAGAACAAGAACAAGACAAGGATGCCCACTCTCACCACTTCTATTTAACATCGTACTGGAGGTACAAGCCAGAGCAATCAGGCAAGAGAAAGAAATAAAGGGAATCCAGATTGGAAAAGATGATGTCAAACTTTATCTATTTGCACATGACATGATACTATATATAGAAAAATTTAAAGGCTCTATCAAAAAGTTCCTAGAGCTGGTTAATACCTTCAGTAATGTTGCAGGATACAAAATGAATGCCACAAAATCAGGTCCATGTATATACTCAAATATAATGAACTAACAGAAAGAAAAATAAAAAAGTAAGCCCATTTACAATTGTCACACATAAAAAATAAGATACCCAAGGATCAATTTAACCAAGGAGTTGAAAGACCTCTACAATGACAAGTAAAAACCACTTCTGAAAGAAATTAAAAAAAAAAAAAAAAAACACAAAAAGATGGTAACATATTCCATGCTCTTGGATTGGAAGAATTAACATTGTGAAAGTGTCTATACTACCTAAAGTGATCTATAGAAAACCTAGGAGAAACACTTCAGGGACTAGGACTGGGGACAGATTTCATGAATATGACCCGAAAAGCACAGCCAACCAAAGGAAAAATAAATAAATGGGATTATATCAAACTAAAAAGCTTCTGCACAGCAAAAGAAACAATTAACAGAGTTAAAAGACAACCAACAGAGTGGGAGAAAATATTTGTATGATGTATATCTGACAGAGGACTAATATCCAGAATACACAAGGAACTGAAAAAACTTTACAACAAAAAAACAAGTACCAAAATTAAAAAATGGGCAAAAGAGTTAAACAGGCATTTCTCAAAGGAAGATATATGAATGGCCAACAGACACACTAAAAAATGCTCAACATCACTCAGTATTCGGGTAATGCAAATCAACACCACAGTGAGGTACCATCTCACCCCAGTTAGGATGGCTAATATCCAGAAGACTGTGAATGATAAATGTTGGAGAGGTTGTGGAGAAAATGAAACTCTCATACATTGTTGGTAGGACTGCAAAATGGTGCAGCCTCTATGGAAAATGGTATGGAGGGTCCTCAGACAATTGCAGATAGATCCACCATATGACCCAGCTATCCTACTGCTGGGAATATACCCAGAGGAATGGAAATCATCAAGTTGAAGGTATACCTGTTCCCCAATGTTCATTGTAGCACTCTTTACAATTAGCTAAGAGTTGGAACCAGCTCAAATGTCCATCATCAGATGAGTGGATATGGAAAATGTGGTATATATACACAATGGAATACTACTCTGCTATAAAAAAGAATGAAATACTGCCATTTGCAACAACATGGATGGACCTTGAGAGAATTATATTAAGTGAAACAAGTCAGGCACAGAAAGAGATTTATCACATGATCTCACTTATTTGTGGGAGCTAAAAATAAATAAATAAATAAATACACAAATAAACCGGGATGGGGGGAGAGGGAAGAAGACACAACAATTACAATTCCTTGAAGTTGATATGACAAGCGAACAGATAGGAGGTTGCTGGTAGGAAGGAGGGAGAGGGAGGAGGGAGGGAGGCTTTGGTAATGGGCCACAATAATCAACCACATTGTATATTGACAAAATAAAATTAAATTAAAATTTTAAAAAATACCATAAATAAATAATAAAATAGTTACTATAGTTTTTATTTTCCAGGATATGAAATCTATTTCTTCTATTGCTATTCTATATGCATTCTATCTATTATCTAATAACCATTAAAGAGGTTAAAAAACAACAGCAATTTCAGGGATCTGATACAGCAAAAAACCTGATTCCCATGATTCTTCCAGAGTGGAATAACTGATGTGTAATATTGTTATCTTCTAATTTCTTTTTTATATTTTATGGGTCCCTCTGCGTGCAATTTAAAATTCAGATTCTCAGTTGCAATAGTATGAAAATGCCACAAAAGAAATATTTATTTATGAATTATGTTTGGATAACATAATATTTTCAAATTTGTGGTTTATTTTCTTGTTACAGAGACAAAATGCAATATAGTTTCTATATTTATAAAGTCAATTGTTTCATCACTGACTAAGCCTCAGCTAAATAAGTTAGTGTCAAATGTATATTTATAGAAATAGATTTTTAATTTGTTCACAATATACTAGATTTTGTATCACAATATTATAAATGTAGTAATGCTTATACATTTGGATTTACCTGATGGACCGATAATTCAGCTGCTACATGTCAAAGCTGTCACCACATAGATGACATTGCCCATGGAAGATATTTTTCATCTTCTAATTCTACAGAATTCTTGTGTGGAAGAAATTCCATACAACTCTGAAAAATCCTTTAGAGATTCATCATTTTAGTTTTGTTGTCTGGGCTAAAACAATTCACTGTCTACCATCATGTAAGTCTTATTTTTCAAGAATAGTACACCTTTTCTCTACAGAAAAAGGATGTAAAATTAAATCTAGGGCTGGCCCGGAGGCGCACTGCTACAGTGCGCCGCTTGAGAGCGCGGTGGCGCTCCCGCCGAGGGTTCGGAACCCACATACAGACCGGTTCCCGCTCACTGGCTGAACGAGGTGCGGGCGCAGCACCGAGGTTTGCGATCCCGTTGCCGGTCCCAGTCCGGTACGGGCGCGACACTGAGGGTTGCAATCCATTGCCGGACACGAAAAAAAAGACAAAAAAGGAAAAAAAAAAAAATTAAATCTAGGTGTATCAAATAGAATTTTATGATTATACATTGGTGTTTTACATTAGTTAAAAGGAAAAGAAGATATTTTTCAACAAATGAAAATATTATGAAAGTAGATATATATTATATATAATATATATTTAACATTGACATAATAAATAGGAAAAAGTTTGTGCTATAAAGAATGAAAAAGAGCTGGGAGACATTTTAGGCATTCTCAGACTATCTTTATTTACATAGTAGCCTTGTTGCATAAAGAATGTTGCGTAAAGACCTAGAACACTTTTAAATAACATGGATGCGAAGAAAATACTGAAACTTGCCATTTCACTTTGTGGATTTAAGCATTATAACTAATTAATTAAGCCATATAACTCTTATGAAGTCACAGGCAAGCAGAAAGAAATTACTTTGATCAAGGCCTAGTCAGTAACCCTATGGTAAACTGACTATAGAATGCCTGTATCCACTTCTTGTGGTGTGCCTGGAGTCATGTGAAAGGTTCCCACTAGGGGATCCATCTGCAGTCTGTCAATTTATGTAAATAGATATTAGTAAACTGATCTAACCACATTTCAGAACTCTAGATTAGTTTACTTGCTGATGGTATACTTTGTCTTATAACTCACTCACTCCTAATCCTAAACTTATTCTTTCCTTTGAACTAGAGAACTATATTTTCAGAGAAAGCTTCACATAGCAAACATTTCATAAAGATTAACTGACCTTGAAATAACTAAAAGTTTTGCTTACTTCAGTTCATTCAATATGTCATTCTTGTCACAAATATCCCTGGCCGGCCCTTACTTCCATTTCTTTGCTTTGTACATTACTCTTTTATAATTTGCTACAAACTTGCCTACAGAAATTGTTCTGTCTGGGATTCTTCTAAGCCCCCAAGTAATAATATATTTATGTAAGAGAGGAGATGAAACTTTCTATGATATTCTTAATGACTTAATCAGAATGAAAGATATTTACAGAAATTATCTTGAAAAAGAAAATTTGCTAAGGAATTTATCCCCTTTTTTTCAATTTACCTGCCAAATGAAAAAGCATGGTAGGATGAAATAATGAATACATATGAAGAAAAAGACATTTTCTTTAAGTAAGTAAAGAATCTCTGGCATTCTTTCTACAGGGCCCAACTCTACCTTTATGTTGATGAAACATTTGTTGCAAAGTATATGCATTTCACAGTGGAATGGGGAAGACCCAATGGGTATTTTTCATCTCTTCTAAGATTATCTGATCACATATCAAAGCTTAACAGTTTTAACCAGTTATACTGAAAAAATAACACAAAAACTATATACAGGAAATAGAATAGATTGATAAATGAAATATATATCAGGCAATGTGTAATTAGACTAAAGGTTCAGAATAAATTATAGGGGATGGTATATCTTAAGGCTTTAACCATAAATTATAACTTTTAAATAAGAACTGTATATAAAGAGTAGCTTTTGTTACTCACTAAAGTTATGTCAGATGCTTTTTTATTAAGTAGGTTATCTTAATGGTGTATGGAAAATTTTAACAACATAAAGTTGCTCTGCATGATATTGTGTAGTGGATACAGGACTCTAAGTACTTTTTCAGAATCCATAGAACTGTACAATCCAAAAGGTGGACTTTGCTGTATGCAAATTGTAAAACAAAAACACACAAGAAAGAGGACGTTAGGGGATCCCAGAATGGATTGCAGACTAGAACAAATGAACCCAACTGTACTATAAATGTATGACATAACCTCATTGAAGGAGGTGGACAGAAAAGGAATTAATCTACGTAACTTTGGCAACCAGTATTTTGACTAGATACAACAAAAGAGGAAGACTAGAATAAACCCTGTGGTACATAACTAGCTGTGAGATATTTGTATTTACCTTAATATAGATACAGATATATAAATACAGAAATAACTATAGATTATGTGTGTATATATGGGTAAGTATACATACGTATATTTTCTGACTCAGTTCACAGAGAGGGCTTAGAAACAGTGACACTCCAGTAGCAATAAGCACACCTAATCCTATATCTGGATTTCTAAATATCATTGTTTAATAAATTGAACCAGGGCTCTTGGGAAAAATGGATGATTCTAGGGTTGAGGCAGAGAAACTACAAGATGAACCTGGAGGATCTTGGAGTGTCAAAAAATAAGGAAATCCTAAAAAAAAAAAGGTAAAAAGAAAGGAAGGGAGGGAGAGAGGGAGAAAAGAAGAGAGAGAAAAGATGGAGTCATGTTAAAAGGACACAGGAGACAAACTGAGAGAGCAGTTCCAATGACCAAATCTGGAAGAATTTCAGAAAAAAAACAAATGATAACAGTTTTGGATTATAGTCTAAAGACAAACATTAGTGTGTTCATACTAATAAATGATCAAATAAATAAATGGGAAGAAGGGACAGATCTTTCTCACAGAAGAATTTCATAAAATATGATGGGAATAGGAAAAATGGGAATAGAGAATCACCAGTGGAACACCACAGTAGTAATTGCTACAGACAAGAGCCATTAATGACTGCTCAAAATTGTAAAAGAAACTTTAAAGAGAAGCAGCATTTTTGAATACCCTCAAATTATTTTTCCAAACCTATTTACAACTTACTGCAGTGGTTCTTAATAAAAGTCTGCAAAGTAGTTGATACTTCTCCCACCAGGAAGTGAAGCTTAATTCTTCTCCCTTTGAGTGTGAGCAGGACTTAGTGACTTGCTTCTGGAAAATAGAGAATAGAAAAGGAAAAATAGTACCTGTACAGGGGAGAAACCTGGAAAACACCACCTTAGTCAAGTAGTCAAGTTTAATATCACAAATAATAAGTCATGTGCATATTATTTCCCCCCAAGACATTATAATGAGAATAGCACTTCATCTCTGTGGTATTCCCAAAATCCATTACTCTGGTCTAATTATGAGAAAACACCAGGCAAACCCAAATTTGGAGACATGCCAAAACACCTGACCAGTACTCTTCAAAAATGTCAATGTCATGAGAACCAGGAGGCATTATGATGTGATAGAGAGAACACTGTGTCTGTGTTCTAGTCTCAGATGTACCAAAGTAATCTCTGAGCACTGTGTGGATCACAGTATCTTTGCATCTCAACTTTGTATCTGCAACCAGGAGTTGAACTTGATCTCTTGGTCAGTTTAAAAATAAAATGAAATTGTTTGTCAGACAATTCTGTAAAATGTCACTCATATCTACTTCACTTTGTCCATAAGCATGTGTTCCCACAATGCATACACAATGTGAATAGTTGGGTGGTTTATATAGCAGCCTTAATTGTGAAATGTTACCAGGTAATTGCACTTTCATGTGGGTTTGCTGATTGCTATATTAGCAAATCAGATTATTTGTATTTTTCCTAGTATATCAAGAGGGAATAATAAAGAACACTTAAATCTTCTATTACTGATGTGATAATAAACACTTTTCAACTCAGCATATTAAGATAATGGTTAATTTCAAGTTAATTTACAATGTCCTTAAACTTATTTTTCTTCCCTAAAACCTATAAGAAAATGAAAAACATCTTAGTCCTCACCACACGGCTAAAATTCATAGAATACAGGATTTATATTAGGAAAGATACCAGAAATCTTGCTTTCTAAAGTTGGCTGAAAATTAAGGTAGTAGATAAGAATTTGTATGTTTATAGTGCTTTAATAATGATAGCTACCTTTTATAAAGCATTTTATTTGTACTTTATAAAACTTCTCATTTAGACCTCAGAACAACTTTACAAATAACAAAAGGTGGGTTCAGAAAGGTACAGTAAATGTACAGTAACACAGCTAGTCAGTAGTAAAACCAGAATTTGAATTAAGCTGTTTCTAACTCTGAATACTATACTTTTAGTCATTATATGATACTAACCCCATTTTCTTTGCCTTACATCTGAAATAATTTATATATAAAATTTTATTAATAATATTTTAATATTTATCTATAAATACCTACTAGAACTTGGGGTGGAACACTGAAATGCCTTGGTTGTCCTTTCAGAAAGTTGATCTTAAAAATTAATTTATAACTGGTTATTTCTCCATTACCATGGTTTAGAAATGCCCTGGGAGGGTGTCTGTTACATATCAACATTTTAATGGCACCTGCAAAATGGAAATACATGAACTTTTGTAATTTTTAAATGACTACATAAGAAATGACATGTTAAAGTTTAAGTTACTACTTTACTATCAGCTTTATTCAGTTAGTAGCAGAGTGGAAACTAGATTTATGAGAGAAAACCAATAGACTATGAAGAAGGGTAAAGGAGACACTCCCTAATTGTCCAAACTGTAAATTACTTACGAAAGTTAGGTCAAACCTCATGCTTTGTAATAAATATAAAAAGTTATAGACTACTCTATCTCAAAAATCATGGTTTTGAAAGGAATTATAAGAATCAGGTAATTAATGTTTCCCTACTCCACATATATTTAAAATCATTCCTAATCAGAACCCTCCTAGAAAGATAGAAAACTATCAGCAAGGCCAACTAGTGACTTTATCATGCTACGAAGAGTGAGAAATAAGATACAAATTGTTGTGAAAATTCCAGACACTCACTTAGTATAGGTGTCCAGAGCCTTTGCAGATGAGACATGGATAGGTTTTCCCACGGAAATCCTCACAGGACTTAATTTTCTAAAATGAGTACCCATTTGACTTCATTTCATCTGCTTAAGCATTTAGAGGCTAGATTGAATAAAATCGCTCTGAAAAAAATTATCTTGAGATCCAACAGATTTCCCAGGATATTTTTTCAGAGTAGAGTCTGACTAAATTTACAAGTCAATATTGAGAATATCCTTTCAAGTTTCTAGCATTCAACTTCAGACCTCTGAATTTAATCTAAAGGGTTTAGAAGCACTATTACTTAATCTGATATAAGTGTTTTGACATCAAGTCTTTCACTTGAAATAAGGAAGCTTAATCCTTGAATCCTCATATGATCTCTTAAAAATAATCACATTTTCCAAAATATACATGATCTATAGAAATAAGAATTTTAGTGTCACCAAAGAAGAGCATAGGCTTTAGAACGGAAAATAAAGATGTTTGGAAACATGTTTGTTTTAATAAAAGATGTTTGCTATGGTGAAATTATTAAACATGGAAAATCATATGCATGATGAAGCAGATACATAATGAAAGTAAATATACACACAAAAAATGAAAATGTGCATTTTGGACAGTCTTGGATCTATCTAACTGAACAGAGTAGAGAAAAATGTGGGTAGAGTCAGTTGTAAAGGACAAACCATAATATGGTCTACAACAAGCCAAACAAGGAAGTTTTGTAGATGAATTATTTATTTCATATATTTCATTATAAATATATCAAAATCAATATGTGATAAAATTATACCACCTATTATTTGTACACACTACACTATGTTAATCTCATTGTTATTACTAATTCAGGATTATGAAATCAGTATTTTGTTAATTCAGATATGCATTCTAAGACAGTTTCCAGAGATTTATTGATATTTTAATATTTTAAATTTATATTTTAATATAAAATAGTATAACTGCCATAGATTATATCTAGAACATATTTTTCTTAATAGAAGTTAAAATGAATAGACTATAAAGATTTTAAATGCTTTTTCATTGCTAACTATTCTATTTCTTATGCCCATGGGAAAATAGGTAATTGTATGCCTTACTTATACCCATACTCAACAAATCAGTAAGTAGGAAGCATTTCTAGGCACTCAGACTGACTGACAAAATCCTGTCTCTGCTGCATTTTTAGCTATATTACTTAAACAAGTGACTCAACTGGTATGTGTCCACAATTCTCTGAATATAAAATAACAGTTATCATATCTTTCTCATAGATTTAAGTTAAGTTTGTAAAATGATAATCCATGTAAATGGTGTGATGAAGTCCCTGGCACAGAAGAAGTGTCTAATATATGATAGATGTTAATATCATCATCATTATTACTATCAAAAGAGGGTAAAATATATGTGAAAGAGAGAAAATTTGGCAAATAAAAAGTGATTCAGTGGATGACTCTTCCAAGTTGAGAGGCATGTAAATAGAAAAAAAGTTGCTGAAAGGTTGTTAAAAGGGAAATAAATGGAGAACAGAGACAAAAAGACACACATAGGTAATTTATAAGAAGGCTTCACAACTAAGAAATTGTAATGTTTGTATGAAGAAATTTGATGCTGTTATCAGGGTCTCTCATTACAGACTTAAGCAAATCACTTTTTCTCTCCTAGTCCTCAGTTTCGCATTTGTAAAATAAGAGGAATAAACTTCCTATCCTAAGGAGATTTCTCTTCTGATCTTAAGTTCAAAGTTAAATTTAATGCAAAGTTTGATGGCTAGCCAGTTGAAAATTTCAAGAATATGAGGAAAATAGTTCGGTGTACAGAAAGGAATGGACATTTAGGCTAAAGAGCATGTGAGATGAAACCAAACTATTGGCAGTGCTTTCATTGTTGGTATGTGTAGTCAGATCAGGGAGGAACTGTGATGTTGAAGATGGCACTGGAAAAGAAACATCTTTTCCATATGTCTAAACATGTGCCGAAAAAGAAACAAAAGGAAAAGTGGGAAGTGGCTTTACACTATTTCTTTTTTCAAAACAATTTGAAGGAGTGAATTTTCTCCTATGACTGTAAGCTCCTTTTAGGCACAGAGGTTTTTTTTTGTTTGGTTTGTATTGGTTTTTTGCCTTTAGATATCTGTCCAGCAACATTAGTACAGTGACACAAAAGTGACACTTACTAACTGATAGTAATAAGCTAGAAATAAATATTGTGTCACCCAAGACTCCTCCTTCTCCTTCTACTTCCTACTTTGAGTTAGATCTACCTGTTCCACCTCTCCATACCTACTATTCCTTCCCTGAGATAGTCTTTCTCTTACACCAACTTCCAAAGTAGTAGTCTCTCAGGTACCTGTTTCCTCTAATCTGTCTTTCAAAATGAGGCCAAAATTATCTTTCTGAAAATTGCATTTAATCTTTTCACTTTAGAAGTTGTTATTTTCAAGATGAAGTCCAAATTTTTTATTAAAGTGTCACAGTCTCTCTCAAAACCTTTCTTCAGCCTTATCTTAAACATTTCATTCTCCCCTACTCATTTCTCACCCATCTTAGTTGCTGAATGCCTAATCATCTCTAACACCTAGCACAGAGTGTAGCCAAAGTAAGTGCTTAGTTAATTTTTCTTGGAAGTAATTAACTTGAACGATACATCTGTGTTTGAGCGATCTTTCTTATTTTTTGCTGAGCATTCCAGAGGTTGAATTTGTAAGTATGTCTCTTCATATTTTATTAAAAAGAGCCAGCAATTTGCAAAGAGAACACACACATCTATCATTGCTTCACCTAACAGGTTAAAATATTGCTATTACTTTTGGAAATTTTATTTGGAACACCTATTCTAAAAGGCGAAAAGAATGAATAATTTTATGTGAATCAAGATACTTTCTGAGCACATTGCTCACTATAATTTCTAATTAAAGAGTTATAGCCTAATTGGTGACTGCCCTAGAAAATTAATTTATGATTCTTTATTTACAAACAAATACAACTTCAAAGTGTTAAACTAAAAAACTAAAAACAAAAGCAAGAAAATATTTGACATGAAAATTTTATCCAAAAAACCCAAAAAGAATTTGTGGAGAAGAAATAAACATTTTCACATGAAAGAAGCACTCAGAGAATCAAATCAAAGTTCCAGGTGTTTATTTGTGACGTATGTTTTCCTGACATTTGCAAACAGTAATCATAGAGACTTGTTCCTGCCAAAAAGAAAGGATAAGTGAGTTGAAAACCAAAATCGTAGGTGTGAGTTAACCACTATTAACCCCTGTTTTCTCACATTTGAAATTGCACTATTTATTTTAAATGAGGGCGCTCTTGATTGAACATATCTAAAGCCATTTTTCCTGAGTATTTTTCAAACTGTAAATTAAAATAACCACAAGGAAATGAATAAATGATCAAAACAACTAGGAAAATTATTTTAGGAAGCTATGTCTAACCCCAAAGGATCTTGACAGAAAGGTGACTTTTTATCTTTTTCAAATGTTAACTCAATCAAATGTCGATTGCTACATGTCCAAGATTTTTCTGTCAACTTCATAATATGCATAAATGAGCACTTGGTGATGGGGTCAGCTAACATTTAAGTAACACATTGTTTAATGAAATCCATGCAAATTGAAGTAATAAATCAAATTCGTAAAGACTGAACACACATACTTGTGTTAATATTTGCATTTAATCAGAAGGACATCATACTGTGTTTTTTTTCAGAAAAACTGTGGGCTTGAAAACCTTTTCTTAACAAGCCTACTTGGAGGACTGCATTCCAATTTGGAAGGAAAGTACAAAATAAATAACCCTAAAAAAATGACTGGTATTTTCCTACCCATGAACATCTGAGAGAATGTGCTTTTACTGTTCAAAACTGTTCTGATGCTGAAAACACTTTCTTTTCTGTTTCTGTAGGGTATGTTTATCAGCATCATAAGACTTTCTATTTCATAACTTAAGCTAAAAAATTTCTAAATATTTTTCATAATATTCTTCATGTTTTCTATATGTGATGTACATGAGGTTGAAGCATATACAGGTATTGTTATTTGTCCCCAAACATTTTTTTCTATTCCATTTATTTGTCCATATTTCCAACAATAAAATATTTCATATGTTTGTTGTCATTTATATCCAAAATGAATGCAGACAATGTTAAATTAATAACGTCACAATCAAACTCAACATCTCTTATTGTTTCTCTGGGTAAACATAGGGTACTGCTAAAGGGAACTCAGGGATTGGTGGCAACCTACAATTCTTTACTCAGTGGCCCATCACAGAGCTTTTAGTAGCCACTGTTCAAAGGTGTTCTTCCAATGAAACATGCTACCTGATATTCAAGAACTCATATAATCCCCTCCAAAATTGAACCTGGGCTGACTACGTATAACAAATAGAATGTGGTAGAAGTAATGGTGGACAACCTCCAAGGCTAGGTCATAATAAACCTTGTAGTTTCTGCAATAATCCCTTGCAACATACTCCCTGGGAGAAGCCCACCACCATGTAAGAACTTTGACTACCCTGAAAGCTCCACGCAGTAACAAAGCCCAAGCTAGCCATGTCAAGAGGCTACAGAGGGAGAAAATGAGATGCCTAACCGATTCTCACCTCTTCCAGACATCCCAACTAAGATGTTAGCCATGTAAGTGAAGAAGCCACCTTGGACATGCAGTCCAGTATGACCTTCAGATGACTCCAGCCTCAGTTACCATCTGACTATAATTGCCCGAGAAACTTTAAACAAGAGTCACCCAGAAGAACCCAGTATACACACAGAAATGTGAGAAATAATAATAAATTGTTATTTTAAGCCACTGAGTTTTGTGGTTGTATTTCATGCAGCAATTAGATAAGTGAAACATTAATTCTTGGCCTCAAAACTGAACCGGCAAAGGCAATTTTCATTCATCCTTTTCTTCACTATCAGACCTGAAGCTTTTCAAATAGTTTTTAGGATAAAATAAGATATGAAATATTAGAAATATTAACAAGGGCCATGAAGAAAGGAAGAGTGACTCAACTGAACTAGAGCAGAAGGGCATAAAAGCACAGCGGTTCATGGGGAAAAGGAATCAAAAGAAGGTAAGAACACTATGAATGATTCCCAACAGATTAAGATAAGAACATCCATACAAGCAGCTTCTAGAATCTAGAAAAAAGGTCAAGCAAGCTGTTGAGTAGGTGAGACTACTCTGGAATCTTCCACTCTGGCTTTACTTTGTATTGGTTGCAAGAAATGACTTGAACCTAAAGAAAAGAACTGTTGTATCCACTCCTGGAATTTTATGTTTGATCAAAAAATCAGATTTTCTTTCAGTAAGGAACAATATTGTCCATTTTTTTCCTAATTTTAATAGCGGAGTAAAACAGTTACCTTTACCAAGGAAACTTTCTGTGACAAAGAATGTATCCTTTGTGCCCATCTTACAATGTCTCTAACCTTCTAGCAAAGCAGCCCACAATAAATATGCACCAACAATTAAACAATACATACAATAAAACCATTTATCATTTTAATCCTGTTTCCTATCTAGCTTTAGGAAAAGGAGTTCTAAGGAGAAATTGAATTGCACAAAATGTTTGTTGTTGTTGGTTTTTTTTTGTCTTTTTGTTTGTTTAATTCAAAAAGAATGAAAGCACAATGCATGATTGCTCTGTGAGACAACCGAGTGTATACTTTAGTATAAAAGTATTTTCTTCACAAAAAAAAACCCTTTTATAAAAAACTAGATAGAAAATAGATCACAAAAAAGAATATTTATTAGAAAAGCTAGTTGTTTTCAAAAATAAAATTAACATGCAGAAAACTGGTTTTAAACGAATAATATTTTCTAAACTATATTATTGGAAAAAGTAAAAACACACACATTCACAAATAAACAAACCCAATGATTTGACTTCTGTTTCTGAATAAGATGTTTCCAGTGACAGGCCAATATTCCCATCATAACAACTAGAAAAAGCCTGATAAGTTTTAAAAAAATCACATTTTAAAAGGAATCACAGATGTGGAAGTTAGGATGAGTAAATGAACTAAAAAATAAGAAAGGACAGAAGCTTTCTGAGGTAAGTTGATAATCTCCAGATATTTCCTCCTTGGGAGTATGCCTGTTCTGTGTGCTAGCAATGCATCAGACTTTTTCAGGTTGCAAACTACCTCAGACAGAGTGCCCCTGCTAAGTGAAAGGAAAATCAGCAATTTTTCAGTGGTTGTTTATAGCTGGCTAATATGGCAAATTGGACAATTAAGGAAACTGGAATATATAGCCAGGTTTCAACAGAATTTCTTTAATTCTGGTGCATTGTGGGAGTCTGGGAAACTAGGCAGAATGTTTCTAAAAGACAGAGAAAAAGCTTCCTAACTTGCTGACCTTAGAAAAAAAGACTTTCCCCAAGTGTATTGCCACTCTCTCCCTCAAGACATTTGCCAGGTATGAAGCAATCAGAGTTAAGAGGTTAGCAAACCAAACTGGAATATCTAAAAGGCAAAACTAGAATCTCTAAAGGACTCAGAAGATAGAGACCCATCAAAGTCCCAGCTGGAGGCCTTCTAGAAGGTCCATGACTATGACCAGGGAAAAACAAGAGGTAGACCAAGTCTCATAAACTGAAGTCAACCAGCTCAATTTTGGACTGAAGTTATCTGTAGCTCACTGATCTGCCTAACAGAGAAAAAAAAGAACCCTTTCTGGCAGAAAAAAAATTATATATACTTTCCATGGTTCTTTACACACACATTATACCCAGCATACAATAAAAAGTGCTGGAAATACAAAAAGGCAGAAAAATATGGCAGATAAGCAAAAGGAAAGGAAAAACAATATATGCAGATGTACACATGATCCAGATACTGGAGTTAGGAGAAAAGGAATTTAAAATAACTACAATTAATATATAAAAACAATGTAAATGATTAACAAGGTAGATGAAAATTACAGAATTTTAACAGAGATTTTGAATCTCAAAGTAGAGATCAAGTGAACATTCTAGAACTGAAACATTTATCTGAGATTAGGAACTCGGTATATAGGTTTAATAATAGATTGGACAGCAGAACACAGGATTGATTAACTTGAACACAGGTGAACAGAAAGTACTCAAACAATAGCACAGAGAGAACAAGTAATGGGGGGTGGGAGGGACAGAACAGAGCATAATAGCCAAGTGATGCATGCTAAAGCATACAAACAATTGGAATCCTAGAAAGAAAGGAGAGAATGTCAAGATTACTCAAAGAGACAGTAGCCAATAATTTCCCCAAACCAATGAAATATCCCACAGATTCACGAACTCGGTAAATTCCAAGAAAGATAAACACAAAGAGAGTCATACCTGGATAAATAATTGTAAAACTCCTCTGAAAATCATAGACAACAAACTTAAAACCATTCAGAGTAAACACGAAAATGTACAAATTACTATGGAAATAACAATAATAAGTCAGAAAGATACTTCTCACTAGATATGATACAAAGCAGAAGGTTAAAAAAAATGACATACTTAAAGGGCTGAAAGAAAATAACTGTCAACCTAGAATGTTTTACTCAGTGAAAATACCCATCAAGAAGCAATAGCAGAAATAATAAAGGGTCATTCCAGTACAGAAATATTAAAATTTAAGCTTTTTTCTGACCCAATTGCATTACTCCAAAACATATTAATCAAAACTGAAAGAACTAAAGGGAGAAATAGACAGATAGTGGGAGATTTTAAAACTCTATTCTCAATTGCTAATGAAACAGGTACTGATATAAAATGTCTGAAAAACACAATTGAAAATCTCAACCAAAATACCATATAAAACACTTCATCCAACACTAGAAAAATTTACCTTTCTTAGAAAATGCAAATGGCACATTTACACAGATTTGACCACACACTATACCTTAAGAAAAGCATCAACAAGGTTGAAAATATTAAATTACTAAGAATATATTTTATGACCACAATGGAATTAATCTAGAAATGAACATCAAAAGATAACTAGAAGAACTCCAAATATGTGAAAATTAAACAATAGATTTCTATGCTTCAAATAGAAATCAAAATGGAAATTACAAAATATTTTAAGCAAATCATAATAAATCCACAACATTCAAATTTGTAAGAACCAGCTAAATCAGTTCTTTGAGAAAACTTTTAAGCCATTCAAGGTTTTAAATCTGATGCACATGTTAGGAAATTAAAAAAAAAACAAAACCTGAAAATCAATCACTCAAACTTCCATCTAAAGAAAATAGAAAAACAAGAACAAAATGAACTTAAAAACATAATGGAAAATAAATAATCAAGGTAAGAATATAAGTAGATGAAATAGGAAAGAAAACTTAAATAGAAAAAACCTACAAATACAGCAGTTTATTATTTGAAAAGTTTAATAAAAATGATAACCTAGTGTGAATGATCAAAAAAAATAGGAGAGATAACAAATATTCTCTATATCAAGAATGAAAAAGTGAACACCATTAAGATTATTTAGACAACAGAAAAATAAGATATTGTGAACTTTTTGCCAATGACTCTGATGATTCAGATTAAGTAAATTCCTCAAATTTACAACCTGCAAAAGCTAACAGAAGATGAATAAATATAAGTAGTTAAATATCTACTTTAAAAATCAATTCTTTATTAAAAAATCTTCCCACAAAGAATACTCCAGGCCTAGATAACTTTGCTGGTGATTTTTTCTGAATACTTAATAATGAAATAACATGAATACAGAAAGACTTTGCAGAGGATAAGAAAGAAGAAAATACTTCATAATATTTTTTTAATAGGAGAAGCATAATCTTGATTCCAAAACATGACAAGGACAATTATAAGAATGAAAGTTACAGACCAATATCTACCATGTAAATTGATGCAAAAGTCCTCAACAAATTTTCTGCAAATTGAATAGTGATATATTAAAAAGAATAATGCATCACAGCCTCATAAAGTTTATCCAAAACAGTCAAGACTGGTTTGACATTTAATAATCAGTTAATTTACCACATGTTCAAAAAACAGACAAAAGTCATATGATCAATAGAAACGACAAAATGTATGATCATCTGGATATATTGAAAAATAACATTTGGAAATTTCAAAATAAATTCATGATTATGTTTTTAAAAACACTTAGCAAACATGGGAATAAATGTAATTTCTTCTGAAGAATATCAGTAAGGAATCTTAGTAAATAATCATATGCAGTGGGGAGATTTTGAAAACCTATTCTCTCATATCAGGAACATGATGTAGATGTAGAGGAAGCTGAAGGAGAGGCGAGAATGATGTGGTGGGGTGAGGAAGACTTGGAAAACAGAAGATGTGTGCCTCTGTCCTCTCCTAATTTCATGACCTGTTTCCATTCCTCTCCTGATCATATACCACATGTTTTCTTTGTCTGTAACTAGTCACTGCTTTCTGCAGAGAGTCATTTATCCAAGTCTTATAAACTCAAATATGTTCAGAGGCTAGATAATTTCACTAACCAGGAATAAATCTAAACTGACTCTGTGTCTTAGTATCTAAGAGATAATAGGTAGCGATGGAGACTGGTAGAGAGGAGAACTAATGCCCCTTCTAAAGACAGCAGGTGCTTCTTAGCTCCAGTCAATTTTTAACATAAGGGAACGCAGACCAACTAATGACAGATTGTTTTAGAAGCTGAAAATCTGGATTTTTTTTTTTTTTTTTTTTTTTTTTTTTTTTTTTTTTTTTTTTTTTTGTCAGCTGGCCAGTACAGGGATCCAAACCCTTTACCTTGATGTAAGACTGCATTCTAAACAACTGAGCTAATCAGCCAGCCAGCCTGAAAATCTGGATTTTTATTTGAAATTTTAGCAAGTAATTCTAGCCTTCTAAAATACTATATAAACCACATTTAATACATCTTTTGGGCAGATTTGTCCCATCAGCCACCACTTTGGGACCTCTGCCTTACCGGATAGTAGCAGCACTTAACCATAGGTGAAAAATCCAAAGTAGATAGGAAGAATGCAGCAAATATTCAGTAGATAGATGTAGTTTTAGTTGGATATGCTTTCTATTTTTTATCAGTATTTCTCAAAATTGGTGCACGTTAGAATCACCTTGTGAACATTTTGAACCATAGATGCCCTAAATCTAGATACTCTTTTTTAATTAGATTGGAGTGGATTCTGAGCATAGGTCATTTTTAAAGGTCCCAGAGATTCTCTTGTACAGTCGGAATTGAAAACCACTGTGCTAAAGAAAGTGATATTATATTTTTAAGGAGGTATCTTCTTCATAGGGCATATTTTTTATTCTTCATTTTCATTACACATTTTCCACAAAATTATAGTTTACACAAAAAACTCAAAATTGCCTCTCAAAATTGCCTTTACGTTGTCATTGAGAAAGGAAAGCATATGAGCATACGATACAGACTAAAAATATCTACATATTTTGCAATTCTATTGTGATTATTCAAGAAAATATAAAAACATGATTTTCCTCAGGCACTGGGCTACTTAATCGGTACCGGATATATCATAAGCATGATTCAAAATCTTATGCAACTTTGGAGAGGGCCTATGAAGTCTCTAAGCCTCAAGTATTTTTATCCAGGCTTTCTTGCAGGTATTAATCATAATACGTATGACTTCACTGAGAATCAGATGCCAGAATATTAATTCCATCACAGGTTCCTTCTTCCATTTTATTAACATTCTTTTACCGCAAATCTTATTTTTAATTCACAACGTTGATTCTGTCAAAATGATTTGAAGCATCAAATGACAGGTAATCACTACAGTAAAACAATTTAATACTACTAATCAAGAATTGTTTATCATCATAAATTTAATTTTGAACTAGGAGGGAAAGAAAGAGGATAGGCAAATAAATATTGGGAGCAAAATACTGAAACTTTTGAGAACCAGAAACTCCAAACATTTCAAGGGCAGTAATTTTATAAAATCTGAATTTTGGAGCTGAAATAAATATTACAGATCTTTTGGTACAACTCCTTATTTACAGTTATGAAAGGGCCAAAGTGAGATTTAAAAGAAAAATACAAAAAGTCACAGAAAAACTAAATGATAAAGACTAAACTCCATCCTAGATCTCTTGCCTCCATCATTCTTCCACTGGTGCTTGATGTGTTAATTTTATATTATTTTTATCTATTCAATAAAGTGTGACACGCAGAAAATTCTGCCTAATAAAATTTAAATAGTTTAACCCATCTCTACATATTTCAAATTTTTAAATGTATTTTTTAAAATACTCTTAAATTGACATTTCCATTAATTAATTAATAGAATTTTCTTGTAAATGAATCAATATTGATTAAATGTTAGTTTAAAATAAAGTGGAATATCCTAACATCTCAATATTTTAAAAGGAGTATCTTTTATGCAGCTTTTTCACTTCCTTAAAAATACAATATTTTCTATACTGAGTTCCAAAAAGTATATTCAAATTCCAATGCTTTTGCTGGATATTCATTTTTGTTGTTGTTAGTAGTCATGGAGAATCTAAAAGCACTAACAATAGAAAATAGCACTCTGTCATCCTGAGATTCTAAAGATTCTATTTAAATAGTAAGTATGCTTAAAGAGCACTGAAAAAGTAGGTACTCTGCCCAATTTTATTTCTGACAGTGTATTAGTTTGTTAGGGCTGCCATGACAACATACCACAAACTGGGGGGCCTAAACAACAGAAATTTATTTTCTCGCAGTTCTGGAAGCTGGCATTCCAAGATCAAGGTGTTGGCAGGGTTCATTTCCTCTGAGATCTCTCTCATTGGCTTGTTGATGGCCATCTTCTTCTGCATTCACGAGGTCTTTCCTCCCTGTGCGTATGTTTCCTAATCTTTTCTTCTTATAAGGACCCCGGTCATATTGGATTAAAGCCCACACATATGACTGCATTTTACCTTAATTACCTCTAGGGGCCCTATCTCCAAATACTATCACATTCTTAGGTACTGGAGGTTAGGAACTCAACATATGAATTTGGCAGGGGGGAGGGGGGGAGGGAGGGGGACACAATTCAGCCCATAACAGACAGCTTCTCAGGTTTTGTAAGCATTTGCTTCAAAATTATTATATGTCGATGGTATCACAACTTCTCAAAAGGTTAATAACTAGAGTAAGGCCTGCATATTTTAAAAATGATCTACTATAAAATGAGCTTTTACCTTTTATGATTATATCAATATTGTGTGGCACTTGTTTCACTGGGGTTCACATTGCAGGCTTCCAATTGAGATTATATTGTCAGTATTAGGTTTTTATGCTAAGAATTTTTGAGACCACCTGAGCTAGGAAATAGTATGTGTGTGTGTGTCTCTGTATGTGTATTTTTTGCCTCTGTTCACATTGGTATTTTTTCCCATGTACATTCATCCAGAATGTGTATCACCAATACTTATTTTTTAATCACCAAGTATATACTTTTGTGTCACCTTACTACTGTGGCCTTTCGTATTTTGGCCCCTAAATTTCTTCTGTAAAGAATCCTTTCCTGGCAACCATCAAATACAACCCTGACTCATGACTAAAATACCAATACCTTACATTTCATCTCTCAGCACCTACTTCAATTAATTGTGGGTACATTTATTCATTTGCTGTCTCCCCTACTAGGTGATAAACCCAATGAGGACAGAGGTCCTGTTTTAGTCCCCATCATATACCCAAAACCTGGCACATAGTAAAACTAAGTAAATATGTTTAAATAAATTATGGAAGACACAAAGAAGGAAGTTAAAAGCACCTGAGATGATACAGGCCTCCTTAGAGAAAAAAAGTGATGACTGAGTTACATACAGCTAGATCCTGTTCTTTATGGCTAGGAATTGGGAGTGAAAACCACTCTGAACAAATCAATTTACTAGCCCAATGTGCCTCAAATTTACTTGCTTATAGAATTACGTGGGACCTTTAATTAATTTACTCTTACCCAGTTCCCTCCTTTGGATTTTTGGATATAGGTGTTACCCGGTAGGAGTAGGTAATTTATGTTTTAACAAGCACCGTAAGTAATGTTTATTTTATTTTAAGCCTAAAAAAACAGAACTTCAAATTCAAAGAACAACTTTTGAAAGATTTATAGAAACAAAAACTTGTTAAATTAAGTGTAGGAATGTGAAAGATTTAATTTTATTTATTTTAAAAACTCACATCTTGTTGTACATGATAAAATACACACAATTTTGTCAATTTAAACATTTTTTTAAAAAATTATTTTACATCCACTTGAAAGAACTTAAGAATTTTCTTTTATATATTACTCATATATTAAAAATTATTTATTGCAATAGGCTACACTGGCATAATTTTAATAATAAACTTTTAAAAATTTTGAGACATTTTTAGACTTACAGAAAAGTTGTAAAGATGGTACAGATAATTTCAAATACCCTTTTGATGTTACATCTTACATTAAAAATTACCTTTATTTATTTAACATGCTATTTTATATAACATGTAGCATAACTTATTAGAGCTAAAAATTTAACAATGTTACAACACTGTTAACTAAACTATTAACTCTATTTATATTTCACAAGTTTTTCTGCAAATGAACTCTTTTTAGTCTGAGGATCCCACCCAAGACATCATATTGTATGTAGTCATCATGTCTCCTTATTCTCCTCCAATCCTCGACAGTTCTTCAGATTTTCCTTGTTTTTTATGGCCTTGACAGTACTGAGAAGTACTAGTCAGGTAATTTGTGGAATGCCCCTCAATTTGGGTTTGTTTGATGTGTTCCTCATGATTAGTCTGGGGTAATAGGGTTTCCTTTGGAGGAAGACCACAGAGATAGCATACCATTCCCATCTCATCATATCAGGAGCTACACAATATTAATATGACTTAGCACTGGTGATGATAATTTTGATCACCAATTTTGGTCAAGGAGATGTCTACAAGTTTACTTCACTGTTAAATTACTCTTAATCTTTTATTCTCTATTTTTTGGGAGCAAGTCATTCTGTCCAGCTCATAATCAAGGGAGGAAGAAAGGTTAATCTTCACTCCCTGAAGGTGGAAGTGTCTATATAAATTATTTGTAATTCTTACATAAGGAAAATCTGCCCCTTCTCCTCCATTTATTTCCAATAGCAGATATTTAAAATGGAAGATACAAAAATCTTTTTGGCCATTTTATTAATCATTCACTTCTAAGAATGATCTGTACTTCAACTTTATGTACATATTTATAAACTCAGTCATCTCTCCTCTAAATTATATATATTCGGAATTTTTACTCGCATTTCTCATGAGTAATGATGGAGTTTGGATGTGTTGTCCCCTCCAAAACTCATGTCGAAATTTGATCCCCAACGTGGCAGTGCTAGAAACTGATTGAGTCATGGGGATGGATCCCTCATGAATGAATTAATGCTCTCCCAGAGGAGGTGGGTGTAATGAGTGAGTTCTCGCTCTATTAGTTCCTGCGAGAGCTGATTGTTTAGAGGACCCTGGCACCTCGTCTCTCTATCTCTCTCTCTCTCTTGCTTCTCTCTCTTCCTTCCTCTCACCATGTGATCTTCTTGTACCCGCTGGCTGCCTGCCACTTTCCGCCATGAGTAGAAGCAGCCCGAGGCCCATGCCAGATGCAGTTGTCCCAGTATCGTAAGCCAAATAAACCTCTATTCTTTATAAATTACCCAGTGTCAGGTATTTCTGTTATAGCAACACAAAATGGACTAAAACAAGTAAATTTGCAGAATGCTTGTTTTTGTGTGTTTTGGGGGGGTTATTGCTGTTTTGTTATTTTTTAACCAACCTAAATGAAAAGACAAATTTTCTGTTACTGAAAGTTACATGTGTTGTACACAGGCTTTTATTTCACTGAGTGTGAAGTCAAATGCAATATTCTAACAAAAAGAAATAAACTAAGGAATAAGAAAAATGTGTTTTCTGAAAGTTATGGAACATGTTTTATTTTATTATGTCAAAACTGGCTATAGTGTTAATAAGGTATTTGAATTACTAACATGAGATAAAAAGTTGGCTTCAGTCATAGGCCTACCCACACAATTAATTACCTAATTAATAATGAATTATAGGGTGTTCTGTTATAATATATTTTTACATAAAATTTGTACTTACCACATGTCTGATACTGTTATATGTGTCCATTAACTATCAATTGAATAATGCCCAAGTCTGTAACTGATGATATTCTCAATCAAAAGTAAAACACAAAGAAAAAAATTGAGAATTGTGATAAATTTTAGAAAGCTGTTAAAAATAAATCTTTTTCTTAATTACCACTACCATGAATTTCCTTTATAATCTAACCTATATGTTCCACACATCCATCTTGTCTAAAGAATATTTCTTAAAGTAACTGAGCAACCTTCCTTTAGAAATATGCATGATGGCTTTGTTACGAGTTCTAAGGAAAGCACATGTGAGAAACATGGTGAAATAGTAAGTAGAATTTCCCCTTGTAGTCCTCCTACTCTCAAGCAATACCTGACACCTTCACCTTAGAAAAAGGCTGGCTCTAGATTCTGAAGAAATTCTAGGTAAAGAAGTTGCCTATGAATGCTTGATAACAACTCCATTACTCATAAATAAGGCCTTATTTATCTGGTAGACCATGATATAATACTCTATAGCAGGGACTGGCAAATGACAGCCCACAGATCAAATCCCACCTGCCACCAGTTTTGTAAATAAAGTTTCATTGGAATAAAACCACACACATTTATTTATTATTGTCATTGGAAAACTACAGCCCAATCCAGGCAGTACTACAAATGGTCCAGACCCTTCAGAAATGAAGGTTTGGGTCACCCCACCAGGTAAAGAATTACAGTCATCTAACCTGCTTGCTGAAGGCAAAAAGAATACATAATGAGTAGTTACAGAAATGAGGACTGTAATTGTCACGAGTATTTCCTCTCTATTTTGCCAGAAATATGTTTGTGTGTATATATACATATATTAAGCAAATACTTTTGTCCTGTCTTATTCTTTTATCAAGTAACATAAAATTTTTTGACTTTATATCAGAATTTAAGTATTGTTAATTTTACATCATAGTATTTAAGTTGTGAGATATCAGAAGAAGAATAAACATCACCCAAGAACTTTATTTCCACTTCTGGGGAAGAGATGAGTGCATATTTGGTTGTACACCAGATAACTGTATCATGTTAGGTGGAGTTATGACCTTCTTATTGACTTTGTTTGGAGATTAAGTATGGTTTAAGGAGATGCATATGGGTGTCAAAATGACAGCAGGTGGACTTATGATGGTTAGTTTTAGGTGTCAACTTGTCTGGATTGAGGGATGCCTAAATGTCTGGTGAAGCACTGTTTCTGGGTGTGTCTATTGGCATGTGAGTCGATGGACTGAGAGAGGAAGACCTGCCCTCAATGTCGGCAGGCACCGTTCAACCAGCTAGGGGCCCAGTTGGGGCAATTAGGGGGAATAGGGGAATTCTCTATCTCTGTTATCTCTCTCTCTCCCTTCTGGAGCTGGATGCCTTTGTTCTTCCTGCCCTTGGATATCAGATTCCAAGGTCTTCAGCTTTTGGACTCTCGGACTTGCATCCACTCTCCTGGGGGCTCTCAGGCCCTCAGACTGGGGGCTGCATCATCAGCCTTTCTGGTCCTGAGGCTCCAGACTTGAACAGAGCCACATTACCAGCTTCTCTCTTTCCCTAGCTTGCAGATGACCTATTATGGGACTTATTGCCTCTGTGATTGTGTGAGCCAATTCCCCTAATAAATTCCCTCTCATATATCTTATTGATTCTATCTCTCTGGAGAACCCTAACTAATACAAATTTACTTCAAAATATTCACATGGTTTCAATAATGGCACACAATTGTTAAAATATGTCACTGAGATTTAGATGAAATGATGTAACACAATCAATTAAATATTAAGAATGGTATTCACTTCTTTACTATATTTATAGTCCAGTATAAATAGATAATAAAAAGAGTTCAGAAACAATTTATTTCTATTAAACTGATGTGAAATTCAAATGAGATAATGTACATGAAAACTAACTGAAAACTCTATCTATCTACTACAAAATCATTCATTCCAAAATTTGTGCTATAAAATATTGTAAACTCAAGGTCTTTCTGATAAAATACTTTTTAATTATTGAAGTTAGATACCTAGCATTAAAAAAAAAAACCCAGAAATGATGTCCATATGTCTACTTTTAATGACATGTATTTAATAGAAAATAAGACCATCCAAGGAGAAAAATTTTAAATTATGATTACAAATAGAACACTAATGTTGTTAATGTTTTTGTGCTTTGGAGATTTTCCTATATTTTAGTTTAAAAGCTCTATAGGCTTAAAGGCTTAAAAATTAATTCAAAATTCTTACTAGGTAGACTCAAAACCTTTCACAATTCAAATTAATGCATATAGGTGATGAGTGGCAACAGGCTGTTTTCTAAACTATTGATTTGCTTTATCTCTTAATAGCTTCTATTTTGATTGACTAAGCTGTGGTGTAAATGGTTTCATATTAATAGACCATTCTTCCCCTTTAGGCCTTGCAGAAACTGAATGTTTTTGCTTTTTCTCCTGAATTGTTGCTAATAATGAAATATTCAGGAATGAAATAGTAATCAGTAACCTAAAAAAATTTTAAAGCCTCAACCAAATTCATATACTTCCACTCTTTCATACTGAAAATTCAGCACTTCTGCTGCTAAAGCATTCAAAGGTGCATTACTAGATTTTCAAAACCAAAGTCTATCATAACTTTGATGCAATAATCAAATGCCATGTACTAAATTAGACTGAAAATATTTTATAATTTACAAGGAAAAATCAGCCACTAATCTCAAAGGTACTCTTGATATTTTAATATCAGAAAGATACAATTATGATATTATGCAATTGATGTATGTCAATTTAAGTACACCAAAGAATCTGTATTATCTTCATATTTTGTGCCTCGGCAATTGTATCCTGCCTTCCAGACTCTAACGGAACAAATGATATATCAAAGGACAGCATAATTTGAGAAAATAAGTTTTGGGGGAAGTATAAACATTAACTGAATATTTCTCCTTTCATAAAGCTAAAAATGCATTTGACTTCATTTAGAAAAGGACTATAGCATTGTAAATACTTGTGTAGCTTTCCTAGAGTTTACTAAAACAAAATCTCTTGTAACTAGGATGAGATTTTCTTTAGGTAAAGAAAATAAATTCTCAACCACAATAATCAAGGCAAGCTGTTTTTTGACTGAAAGTGACTTTGATTCTTTAGGGTCGTAGATTAAGAGAAAATTAAGATTGTTCAGAGTTTGCTTGTATTAGACTTTCAGTGGAAAAATCAAGCAAATAATCTTTTTAGGGTATATAGTAAACACACCTTATTAAATAGGCTGTCTTTCAGAGATCTCATTTTCACTGCTTACAAAATGAAAGAAAGCAGATTCTTTATGAGAAAAATGGGCAAACAACCACCCACAAATATATTATGTCCTGATAGGGAAAAGGTTTTCATAGTACAAAACAAAGACTGCCGTTATACCTTTGCTTAAAGAGTATCACATTCATAATTTTTTATTCTTAAATTTAGCAACAGATATACTATAATGTATGCAATAAATTCGGGGAAATGTGTTTGTAATTAAAATTCTATAAAGTGTAGTTTATTTTACCATTAATTTACACTTGGAGAAATATATTTAAACATCAGGATAGGGATAATCTTTATATATAACACTAATCTTTTTACATAATGCTTACTGTATTGTTTATTTTTTTGTTGTAGCAAGAATATTTAACATGAGATTTACTCTTTCAACAAAATTTTAAGTGTACAATATAGTATAATTAACTATAGGCACAATGTTGTAGATCAGATCGCCAGAACATATTCATTTTGTATAACTGAATCTTTTACATGCTAGATCTACTTTACTAGTTATACAATAACTGTATGAGGTAAGTACTTTAATTACCTCCATTTAGAGATTTAAAAACTGAAGTACAGGTGGAAAAGAAACTTGGTAAAGGTAAGCAACTAGTAAGTTCAAAAGGCAGGAATTTTGGAATGAAGAACTGAGGACCTCCATGAATTTGCCATTCTATATTAGCAAAAAACACTAGCAAAAATGCCAAAATTAAAAATTTTAAAACTCTGGAAGATAACTGAAAACTTGCAAAAACATGGGAAGCATCTGTTCAAAAAAAAATGCTGAACATTGATAGGAAAAGCAGGGTTTAAGCCATCGTAACTTGACCAACTCCCTTCCTCCAAAGCTAGCAGACTTGCATCTACCAAAGGGGGCAGATCAGGTTTGGATGTCCACACAAAAGTCCCTCCCCAGGGCACTGTCACTATTTAACTTGTCTTCAGCTCCCTGCAAGAGATCCATGCCTGGAGGGTTTTTGTTATTTGACCTGACTAGGAACTTGCTCCCTGATAAAGCCCTGCCTCTAAGTAGTATGTTAAAAACAGTCAATGGCCTGAGGCATACAGAAGCCTGGCCAAAAAAAATCTTTTAAGTATCCTTGTATGAAAATCTGGGTAGAAAATGTCCATAGGGGACTGTGAAAATTCTCACGTTTCTGTTTATCTAGAAGCCCATACATGTGCAGGGCAGTAGCATGCCCAAGAAAGACAGAAAAGGACCTTAATTTTTCACATCTGGCTGATCTTGAGGTTTGCACCAGGAGGAAATTAAGGCTAAGAAAGAGTTTGAAACAGCTCAGTACACAGAAAACAAACACAGACACACACACGTAGCCCATCAGTGAAAAACAAATTCTGATTGGTTCAGGCCATTTAAGAAAAACTGTCCAGTCAGCTGAACAGTGAGCTCAGTGAGCAGAGGAATCAATGCCACACATGACAGGGAATATAACTTTACAGAATTAGTGCAGAAGTCACTAAACAAATATCAACAACTACGAAAAGAGCAATAAATTTTAAAAAGCAAAATAACAAACCCCAGGCAGGGGAGGAAATCTGATTTCTAGAGCTGCCAAATTATATTATTTAAAATGTTCCATTTTTACCAAAAATTATTAGGCATAAAATAAACAGAAAAGTGTGGCCAATACACAAGCAGTTAATAGAAACTGTCCCTGACAGTTTCATGAAGTCCTGAGTTGAATTTAGTACAAAAGACATAAAATAAGCTATGAAAAATATTCAAAGTAATAAAGAAAACCATGTCTAAAGAATTAAAGAAAAGCATGAGAAAGTATGGTAATAATATCTTACAAAAAAGATCAATATCCATATTGAGAATATCAATAAAGATATAGAAATTATAAAAAAAAAAAGAGGAGAGATATCTTGGTGTTGAAAAGTACAATAACTGAAATGAAAAAGTCAATAAAGCAGCTCAACAACAGATATGCATTAGCAAAAGAAAGAATCAGTGAGTGTGAAGATAGGTTGAGATTAACTGATCTGAAGAGAAAAAAAAGAATGATGAAAAATGAAGATAACCTAAAAGACCTGTGAAGCACCATCACACATACTAACACAGGAGTGCCACAAGAACAAGACAGAAGGGGACAGAAAGAATATTTGAAGAAATAATGGATAAAAAATTCCAAATTTCACTTGGGAGAGCATGATGCTGATAACACAGAAGTCAAGGGCTCAGATCCCACATCCAGCTGCACCCCCCCTAAAAAAACTTCCAAATTTAATTTTAAAAAGTATTGTTCTACACATCTGAGAAGCTAAACAACATGTCAGTAGGGTAAACTCAGAAAGATATGTACCTGGACACATCATAGTCAAATGTTGAAATCCAAGGAAAACAATAGAATTATGAAAGTAGTAAGAAAAAAATAACTCATCATGTACAACAGACCTTCAGTTAAGATTAACAATTGACATCACATCAGAAACCATGAGGTTAAAAGGCAGTGAGATGACATATTTATAATGCTAAAAATACTGCCAACAAAATGTTATATCCAGCAAAAAGCATAGTTCAAAAATGAAGGAGAAATTATGACATTACCAGATAAGCAAAAACTGAAAAAATTCATCAGTAGTAGACCGGCCCTACAGAAAATACTAAAGAGAGTCGTCCTTCACGTCAAAATTAAAAGATAGTAGAAAATAACTTGACTCCGCATAAAGAAATAAAGAGCAGTAGTGAAAGTAAATACATAGTAAATATAAAAGACAATATATGCACTTTTGTAACACTTCCTGTTCTTATATGATTTAAAAGACAACTGCATATAGTAATAGGCATAATGTTGATGGATCTATAATATACAAAATGTACTTTATGACAAAAATAGTGCAAAGAAGGTGAGATGGAGCTGGGATATATTGAAGTAAAATTTCTGTAAGCCATTAAAACGTAGTTATATTAAACTAAATAAGATTGTTTTAAGATGTCAATCATACAAGTGATGTCGGAAAAATTGTGAGCTAGGACATTCCTAGCCCTTGGTCCCCCCAAGAAACATTAAAAAAAAACCCAGAAAAGAGCTAAAATAACCTTATAGAAACTCTGAAAAATAGCCAATGGATTACATCAACAAAATAAACACCCAATTAAGAGAAAACCAGATCATTCAGAACGTTAAACAATTTTGTGACATTTTCATTCACACATCTTGTCTCACTCCTTCACAGGCATGGTACAGTCTTGGTTTGGAAGAGAAAGCAGTCCAATTCCCAATTCCCTCTCTGGAACCGAAGAGGGCAAAGCAGTTAGTATTTGCTACATTATAACCTGTCTCGGTGCTGCCTGAAAGACTGGTCTCTGTCTTACCTAACTTAGAACTCAGGCAGGGAGAAGCAGCAGGCACTGTTCACGAAAGGTGTGTGTGTGTGGGGGGGGGGATGATTAGAGACCCACAGAGGCCTGGGGCAGAACTTATGAGTGGAAACACACAGTAGAAGAATTAAGGCCCTGATTAGAAGCTGGATTGAGGCTCCTTGGAAATTAAGACATTCAGAAACAGCTATGTATTAGGGAATTGAAAAAGTGAAACATGGGTCTAGTCATGAAGCATGCTCAAAAAATAATGAGAAAACGTTAAGCTTCCTGTTGGGTTGATCACAAGGCTCAGAGCATACCCAGCTAATTAATAAAGAACTTCCCAGGGTCAGAGGCTGAGAGGCTTGGATGTTTTTTCAAATGCCTGATTTTCAACAAAAATGAGTGAGCATACAAAGAAACAAGACCCATTCAGAGGAATAAATTAAATAGGCAGAAACAGTCTCTGACAAAGCACAGGCATCAAACTTACTAAAGAAAGAGTTTAAAATAATTGCTTTGAATGTGCTCAAAGAGCTAGAGAAGAACACAGACAAAGAAATAAAGGATGTTAGGAAAATGACATGTTAACAAAATGAGAATATCAACAAACAGATGTAAATTATAAGAAGAAACCAAACAGAAATTTTAGAACTGTGAAATAAATAAATAAATAAATAAATAAATAAATAAAAAAAAACTGAATTGAAACGTGTACTGCAGGGTTCAACAGCACATATGAGCAGGCAGAAGAAAAAATTAGCGAATTTGAAGGCACATCATTTAAAATTATTGAGTCTGAGGAGCAGAAAGAAAAAGTAGTGAAGTAAAGTGAGTCTCAGTAGAAGAGAGAGAGAAAGGGGTAGAAGGTTTATTTGAAGAAATAATGGCTGAAAATACAATGAATTTGATAAGATCTTAGCAAAATGTGAGTTGCCTTTTCTTTTTTGTTTTTTGCAAAAATAGATAAGTTTGTGCTAAATTTCATATAGAGATTCAAAAGATCCAAAACAGTCAAAACCCTTTTAAAAAATACACATTTGGAGAACTGACATTTCCTGATTTCAAAACTTGCTACATAGCTTTACTAATCAAGAGCTTGATACTGGCATGAGAACAGATATATAGATCAGTAGAATAAAATTGAGTGTCCAGAAACAACCCTCACATTTACTGTCAACTGATCTTTGACATGAGTGTCAAAAAATTCAATGGAGAAAGAATATTCTTTTCAACAAATGCACTGGGACAAATGGATATGCTTAGGCAAAAGAATAAAGTTGGAACCCAGTCTATACATTACACAAGAATTATAACAATGTGATTCCCAGACCTAGATATAGCGGCTGAAAGTATAAAATTCTTAGAACAAAATCTTTGTGACTTTGGGTGAGGCAAAACTTAATTACACTGAAACCAAGGATACAAGTCACGAAAGAAAAAAAAAATAGACAAATTGGAATTTATTAATATTAAAATTTTTATGCTTCAAAGGACACCAATAAGAAAGTGAACAAACAACTCAGATAATTGGAGACAACATTGGTCAATTGTATATTTAATAAGAACCTTGAATCCAGAATATATAAAGAGCCCTCACATCAAAATAATAAAATAAAAAATAACCTAATTAAAAGATAGGCTAATGATATGAATAGCCATTCCTCGAAAGAAGATATACAACAGCCAATCATTATATAAAATATTCAGTATAATTAGTCATTAGGGAAATTCACACACAAACCACACTGAGATGCCATGTCATATCCACTAGAATGACTATCATCAAATGGATAGGCAATAAAAATATTGGAGAATATGGGAAAAAATGTTAATCCTCATAAACTGCTCCTGGGATATACAATGGTGCAGCCACTTTGGAAAGTGGTCCTCAAAAAATGAAATATGCAGTTACCATATGCTGTAGCAATTCTATTTCAACATACATAATCAAAAGAAATTTTTAAATATGGTCACAAGAAAACTTGCACACCAGTGTTCATGCACCATTATTCATAATAGCCAAAACTGGAAACATGAGAGGGAGGCAGTTGTAGCCACCAGCACCACTGATTTCCGCATAAGGTAACCATGCTGTTCCTGCAGACATTGCAGACATGAGTGAGGAAGTTGCAGCTGCCAGCACCACCGTTGCCCCCCACAAGGTAATCTCAATGGTGCCAAGGACACTACAGATGCCAGGGAGACAGTTGCAGCCACTAACACCACTGCCACCACAACAAGGTAACCCCATGGCAGCTGCAGACACCATAGCTATGCAAGACACCTCTGTGTACACCAGAGCCAAGCAAGTGGCTGCTGCAACTGCCATTACTGCAGTTGCCATCACCACTGGTGCTGCCAGGCAGCCACCATTAACATGCAAGCACCCTGCTACTGCTGAAAAACTGATGCCATGTGGACAGCCTGCCAAAGTTACTACCATAACCACCTCTGCCACAAGGGCAGCCTACAAACAGCAGCAGCTGCCACTGTTCAAATAGAACCACAAACAACTTGACTGCATTTAAAAATATTTTAATTGAAACATAATTGATTATACATATTTATGGGGTACAGAGTTCACTATTAGCATTTGTGTACACTATATGATAGAATATAGTTCTTATTCTCACAGGAAAAGCTATCAGTCTTTCCCTATTCAGAATGATGTTGATGGTGGATTTGTCATATATGGCTTGTGTTGAAATGCTTTCTTTCTATACCTAATGTATTGAGGGTATTTATCATGAAGGGAGGATGAATTTTTTCAAGTGCTTTTTCTGCATTTATTGAGATAATCACAATATTTTTGTCTTTGCTTTTGTTGATGTGATGTAGTATCACAATTTTTGATTTGTGTATGTTGAACCATCTTTGCATCCCTGGGATGAATCCGACTTGATCATGGTGTATAATCTTTCTAATGTGTTCCTGTATTCTGTTTGCTAATATCTTTATTGAGGATTTTTGCATCTATGTTCATCAAGGATATTGGCCTGTAGCTTTCTTTTTGTTGTTGTTGTTGTGTCTTTGCCTGATTTTGGTATCAGGATGATGCTGGCCTCATGGAATGAGTTTTGGAAAATGGCTTGTGTTACAATTTTTTGGAATACTTAGAAAAGTATTGGTGTGAATTTTTCTTTAAAAGTTTGGAAGAATTCAGCTGTGAAGCCATCCAGTCCTGGGCCTTTTTTTGTTGAGTGACTGCTGATTACTGTGTCAATCTTGCTGCTCATTATTGGTATTTTCAGTTTTTGTGTTTCTTCTTGGTTCAGTCTTGGTAGTTTACATGTGTACATAAATTTATCCATTTCCTCCAGGTTTTCAAATGTGTTGGCTTATAGTTGTTCATGATAGTCTCTAATATTTCTCTGAACTTCTGTGGAATTGGTTGTAATGTCTCCTTTTTCATTTCTGATTTTTGTTATTTGGGTCTTCTTTTTTCTTCTTTTGGTTAGTCTGGTAAATAGCTTGCCTATTTTGTTTATCCTCTCAAAAAATTGATGTTTCGTACCACTGTTTTGGTCTCTGTTTCATTTATTTCTGCTCTGATCTTAATTATTTCTTTATATCTACTAGATTTGGCACTGGATTGTTTTTGTTTTGCTAGTTCCTTGAGATTTAACATTACATTGTTTATTTGAAGTCTCTCTAGTCTTTTGATGTAGACCCTTCTTGCAATAAACTTCCCTCTTAGTACTGCTTTTGCAGTATCACACAGGTTTTGGCATGTTATGCTTGTATTTTCATTCATTTCAAGAAATTTTTTGATTTCTTGCTTTATTTATTCTTTGAGCCACTGGTCATTCAGGTACATGTTGTTTAATTTCCATGAATTTGTACAGTTTCCATAGTTTTGTTTGTTGTTAATTTTTAATTTTATTCCATTGTGGTCTTAAAATACACTTTATATGATTTTAATCTTTAAAATTGGTTGAGACTTAATTTGTGACCTAACATGTGGTCTATCCTGGAGAAGGATTTGTGTGCTAATGAGAAGAATGCATATTCTGTCATTGTTAGATGAAAAGTTCTGTTATGTGTCTGTCAAGTCCATTTGGTCTAAGGTGCTGTTTAAATCCAATATTTCTCTCCTGATTTTTTGACCAGATGATCTGTCCAATGCTGAGATTAGCATGTTAAAGTCCCCAACTATTACTGTATTTGGGTCTATCTCTCCCCTTAGATCCAATAACAGTTGCTTTATATATCTGGGTGCTCCAATGTTGGATACATGTATACTTAATATCGTTATATCTTCTTGCTGCATTGATCCTTTTATCTTTATGGAATGTCCTTCTTTGTCACTTTTTGTAATTCTTGTTTGAAGTCTTTTTTATCTGATATAAGTATGGCAACTCCTGCTTGTTTTGGTTTACATTTGTACAGAATGACTTTTTTTATTCCCTTAGCTATTAGTCTATGTGTGCGAAGTGAGTTTATTGCAGGCAGCATACAGTTGAGCCTAGATTTTTAACCCAATCAGACAGTCTATATCTTTTAAGTGGGGAATTTAGTCCATTTACATTCAGGGTTGTTATTGAAAGATATTGCCTTATACCTGCCATTTTATTAATTTCTGTATGGTTGTTTTATATTTCTTATATTCCTTTCCCTTTTATTGTTTATCTTTGCTGTTAGGTGTTTTCATGAAGTGATAAAATACATTTTTTTTCTTTTTCATTTGTTTATTTGTTCTACTTGTGGTTTTTATTCTTTTTTGTGTATTTATAGTGCCATATATCTGTCCTTCAATTTCAGATGCAGGAACTCCTTGAGGATTTGTTGAACAGCTAGTCTTGTGGTGGTGAATTCCCATGGTTTGTGTTTGTCTGGGAAAGATGGTATTTTTCCTTCATTTCTGAAAGAAAGCTTTGCTGGATACAGTATTCTTGGTTGGCAGTTTTTCGTTTGTTTGTTTTTCTTTTAGCACTTTGAATGTGTAATCCCACTCTCTCCTGGCCTGGAGGGTTTCCATTGAGAAGTCTGCTGTTAGCCTGATGAGGATTCCCTTATAGATAATTTGATGCTTTTCTCTTGCTGTTTTTAGAATTCTTTCTTTGTGTTTGACTTTTAATAATTTTACTACAATGTGTCTCGGGGAGGTCTTTTTAGGTTGAATCTCTTCAGAGATTTTTGAGCTTCAATGATCTGTAAGATCATCTCTCTCCCAATATTTGGGAAGTTTTCAGCTATTACTTCATTAAATAGGTTTTCACTGTTTTTCCCTTTCTCTTCCCCTTCTTGTATACCTATAATATGGATATTTGTTTGCTTAAGGTTATCAGAAAGATTTAGCAGGTTTTCTTCATTTTTTAAAATTCTTTTTTTCCCCCTAGGATAAACGTTCAGAAAAGTGATTGCTGGGTCATATGATAAATGTAAGTTCAATTTTTTATTTTTTAATTTTATTTATTTATTTTTTAAAAAAAGGTGACTGGTAAGGGGATCTCAACCCTTGATTTGGTGTTGTCAGCACCACGCTCAGCTAACTGGCCATCCCTACATAGGATCCGAACCCACGGCCTTGGTGTTATCAGCACCGCACTCTCCCGAGTGAGCCATGGGCCAGCCCGTTAAGTTCAGTTTTTTAAAAAGCTGCTAAAGTATTAAAGCTGTGCTGTTTACATCCCTACCAGCAATGTATGAGAGAGAGTTTCTCCACATCCTTGGCAGCACTTGGTATTTCATGATTTTTTTATTTTAGCTGTTCAAAGAGGTGTGTAGAAATATTTCATTGTACTGTTAATTTACATTTCCCTAATTGCTAGTGATATTGAACATTTTTCACATGCTTGTTTGCCATCTGTATATTTACTTCTTTGAAATGTCTTTTCACATCTTTTGCCATTTTCTAATTTGCTCCCCACCCCCTTTTTTTTAACTGTTAAGTTTTGAAACTTTTTACAATATATTCTAGCTTATGTCAGATATGCAGTGTGGAAATATTTTTCCCAATCTGTACCTTGTTGTTGTTTTTGTTTTTTTAAAATCCTTTTAACACTGTTATTTTCAGAGCAAAGTATTACTTTTGATGAAATTGAATTTATCACTACTTTTTGTCTTTTAAGGATAATGTTTTGGCAACAAGTTTAAGCACTATTCAAGATGTCCTGGACCCAAAGAACTTTTGCCTATGTATTCTTGTAAAACCGTCATAGTTTTATGCTTTATATTTAAGAACATGATCCATTTGAGTTAATTTTTGTATAAGGTGTTAGCTGTAGGTCTAAGTTCATTTTTTTTTTTTTTACTACAAATATCTAATTTAACCAGTACCATCTATTGAAAATGCAATTCAAGTTGTATTGAATTCCTTTTGAAACTTTTTCAAAACTGTGGGCATAGCTGTGTGAACCCATTTATTAGTGCTTCACTCTGTTCCATTGACCTATGTGTCTGTGCCTTCACCAAAACTACACTCTGTTGATTATTGTAGTTATATTGTGTGTTCTGATGTTGGGCAGAGTGATTCCTCCCATTTAATTTTTCTTTTCCAAGAAAATTGTAGCTATTGCACGATCTGTAACTTTCCATAAATGTTTCAGAATATGCTGACCTATGTATACAATATGCTTCCTGAGATATCAACAGGAAGTAAATTAAACTTTTTGATAAATTTAGGGAAAAGTGACATCTTTATTATTGTTGTGTCTCCCAAATTATAACCACGGTATGTCTCTCCATTTATTTTGACCTTCTTTGATTTCTTTAATTAGCTATTTTTAATTTTCAGCATGCAAAAATGCATGTTTTTATTAGATTTACACTTAAGAATGTGGTTCTCAATGCATGTAGAAGTTGACCATGGTATGTCTCTCCTTTATTCTTATTAAACGTTTTGATAAATTTTATACTTTGATACTCATCTTTTCATTTTTATATCTTTTGACATACAAAAGTTATAAAATTATACATACATATGTATATTTTCCTTTGTGGACTCTGTAGTTGGTATCATGCTTGTAGAGAATGTTAACCCTTTTCATATTTCTACTGTGAATGTTATGTGTGCTGGTGCAGTGGATTCCATGTAATTTTATGTTAATACTTATGAATGGACCTATTTAAATATATAAAAACTACTGCACATTTGGAGGCCCAACCGAACCACTGCGTGGGCTGCACAAGTGAGCACATGTAGAATCCATGCACTACTGAATGGAAGCCAAAGTAGCCCACTGCACACTCAACTGCATTGATAAAAGAAGGGTCCTCAGCAGAAGCAACAGAGGAGGAAGTCTTCACCATCATAACTCACTCCAGAGTGATAGAAGAGTTAAGTGTTCTACCAGATAACCAAACGTGTGTAAAAACACAAGAATTACAAATAAAAAGGAAATATGACATCACCAAAGTTATATGATATTTCTCAAGTACCAAACCCCACAGAGCAAAAAACCTCAAGATGTCTGCAAAGGAATTCCAAGACTGATTTTAAGGAAACTTCAAGAAATAAGAGAAGAATCAACTGGAGAACATGATGAAACAAGAAAAATTATCCAGGATACGAAGGAGGAAATTTATAAAGAGATTAATAACTTCTCTCAATGAAATAAAAAATGTAAAAGAAAGCTTGAGCAGCAGTCTAGAGCATGCAAAAGAAAGAATCTCAGAACTCGAAGATGGTCTTTTTGAAATATCCCAGGCAGACAAGGAAAAGGAAAAAAGAATTTTAAAAAATGAAAAAAATATAAGAGCTAACAGACAACTTCAAGTGCAGAAACATCCAAATCATGAGTATTCCAGAAGGGGAGGAAGAAGGAAAAGGCATTGAAATCTTATTCAAGGAAGTAATAATAGAAAACTCCCCAGGTATAGGGAGGGAGGCAGACCTTTATATCCAGGAAGCCCAAAGATCCCCAAACAGATTAAATCCAAAAATGTCATCCCCAGGGCACATTACAGTTCAACTGGCAAACCTCAAAGACAAAGAAAGAATTCAAAAAGCAGCAAGAGAAAAGCATCAAGTCACATAAAAGGGAGCCTCCATTAGAATAACAGCAGACTTCTCAACTGAAACATTACAGGCAAGAAGAAAATGGGACAATATATTCAAAGGCTAAAAGAAAAATTTACCAGCCAAGAATCCTATAACCAGCATGGTTATCCTTCAGAAGTGATGGAGAAACAGTGTATTTCCCTGACAAACAAAAATTTGTGAGTTCACCACAAGGTGACCAGCCCTGCAAGAAATACTCTAAGAAGACCTGCATGTAGAATCTGAAAAATGATAATAAATTTCACGAATTCACAAGAAAGAGTAAAACCTACCATTAAAATGAAAATGCAAATGAAAAAGAGAAAGAAGATAAATCATGTCACCTTAAAAATCCAACTAACAATGAAGATGAAAAATAAAAGGGAAAAACACAAATGATGTTTAAAACATCTAAACAAAAATCAATTTAATGACAGTAGAGAAGCAATACTTATCATTAACAACCCTAAATGTAAAGGGATTAAACTCCCCATTCAACAGACACAGAATGGCTAATTGGATGAAAAAGTTAGATCCAACTATATACTGTCTTCAAGAGACACACCTCAACTATGAAGACAAACACAGATTAAAAGTGAAGGGATGGCAAAAGATATACCATGCAAGCAGAAACCAAAAATGAGCAGGAGTAGCTATTCTTATATTGGATAAAATAGACTTCAAAGCAAAAACCATAAAAAGAGACAAGGCCACTATATAAAGATAAGGGGATCTATCCAGTCAGAGGACATACAATCATAAATATTTATGAATCCAACAGCAGAGCACCTACATATATAAAGCAAACACTCTTAGACTTAAAAAAAAAAGAGATAGACCCAAATACAATAATAGTGGGTGACCATAACATCACTCTCTCAGCATTAAACAGATCTTTCAGAAAACAAATCAACAAAGAAACACAGGATTTAAACTACACACTAGACCACTTGGCCCTGCCAGATAACTACAGAACATTTCATCCAACAGCTAGAGAATATGCATTCTTTTCATCAGCACATGGAACATTCTCCAGGATAGACCACATACTGGGTCACAAATCAAGTCTTTGCAAATTTGAAAAACAATTGAAATCTTCCCAAGTATCTTTTCAGACCACGATGGATTAAAAATAGAAATCAATAACAACCAAAATTCTGGAAACTTCTCATGCATATGGAAACTGAACAACAGACTCCTGAATGACCTATGGATACAAAAAGAAACTAAACAAGAAATAAAAAAATTTCTTGAAAGTAATGAAAATAAAAACACATCATACCAAAACCTATGGGATACTGCAAAAGAGGGAAGTTTATTACAATAAATGCTTACATCAAAAGAATGGAAAGATTTCAAAAAATTGACCTGACACTATGCCTCAAAGAACTAGAAAACAACAACAATCCAACTCCAAAGTAATAGATTGAAAGTAATAATCAAGATAATGGCAGAACTAAATGAAATACAGACCCAAAAAAGAATGTAAAAGATAAAAGAAAGAAAAACGTTGGTTTGGGGGAAAGATAAATAAAATAATAATAATAATAATAATAAATAAAAACATTAGCTAGGTTAACAAAAAAAAAAAAAAAAGGAAGTGAGAAGACCCAAATAACAAAAATCATAAATAAAAAGGGAGAGATTGCAACTGATACCACAGAAATATGAAGAATCTTTAGAGATTATTATGAACAAGTATATGCCAAAAAATATGGAAACCTGAGGAAATAGATAAATTACTGGACACACAAAAACTACCAACACTAAACCAAGAAGAAATAGAGAACCTGAACAGACAAGTAACAAGCAAAGAGATTGAAGCTGTTATCAGAAGGCTCCCAACAAAGAAAAGCCCAGGACCAGATGGATTCACAGCAGAATTTTACCAAACATTCAAAGAGGAATTGACACCAATTCTCTACAGACTGTTCCAAAAGATTGAAACAGTCGCAATTCTCCCAAACTCATTCTATGAAGCAATCATCACCCTGATACCAAAACCAGGCAAAGATGCAACAGAAAAAGAAAACTACAGGCCAATATCCTTGATGAATATAGACTCAAAAATCCTGCATAAAATACTAGCTAATAGAGTAAAGGAAGACATATGCAAAATTATACACCATGATCAAGTGGGATTCATCCCAGGGATGTAAGGTTGGTTCAACATATGCAAATCAATAAATGTGATATATCACATCAATAAAATGAAACACAAGGAATATATGATCATCTCTACAGATACTGAAAAAGCATTTGATAAAATTCAACACTTATTCATGATAAAGACTCTCTAAAATCTAGGTATAGATGGAAAGTATCTCAACATAATTAAAGCCATATATGATAAACCCATTGCCAATATCACCTTGAATGGGGAAAAGCTAAAAGCTTTTCCTTTAAGAACAGGAACTAGACAAGAATGCCCACTCTCACCACTCCTATTCAACATAGTGCTGGAAGTACTAGCCAGAGCAATCACAGAAGAGAAGGAAGTAAAGGGCATCCAGATTGGAAAAGATGAAGTCGAATTGTTTCTGTTTGCAGATGACATGACCCTATATATGGAACAGGCTAAAGCCTCTACAAAAAAAACTCTTGGAGTTGATAAATGATTTCAGCAAAATAGCAGGATACACAATCAACACACAAAAATCAGTAGCATTTCTATTCTCCAATAGTGAACATGCAGAAAGAGAAATCAAGAAAACTTGCCCATTTACAATAGGCACCAAAAAAAAATAATAAAATACTTAGGAATAGAATTAACTAAGTATGTGAAAAATCTCTTTAATGAGAACTACACACCACTGTTGAGAGAAATTAAAGAGGACACGAGAAGATGGAAAGATATCCCATGTTCTTGGATTGGAAGAATCAACATTGTGAAAATGTCCATACTACCCAAAGTAATATACAAATTCAATGCAATCCCCATCAAAATTCCAATGACATTTTTCTCAGATATGGAAAAAAAACTATCCAGATATTTATATGGAATAACAAAAGATCATGTATAGCCAAAGCAATACTGAGCAAAAAAAATAATAATAAAGCTGGAAGCATAACACTAGCTGACTGTAAACTTTACTACAAAGCTATAATAACTAAAACAGCATGGTACTGGCATAAAAACAGACACACTGATCAATGGAATAGAATAGAGAATCTAGAAATCAATCCACACACGTAAAGCCCTCTGATCTTTGACAAAGGCACCAAGCCGTACACTGGGGAAGAGACTGCCTCTTCAGCAAATGGTGCTGGGATAAGTGGATATCAATATGCAGAAGAATGAAACTAGACCCATACCTCTCACCATATACCCAAATCAACTCAAAATGTATTACATAGTTGAATATACTCACTGAAACAATAAATCTTCTTAAAGAAAACATAGGAGAAACACTTCAGGTAGCAGGACTGGGCACAGACTTCATGAATATGAACCCCAAAGCACGGGCAACCAAAGGAAAAATAAGCAAATGGGATTATATCAAACTAAAAAGTTTCTGCACAGCAAAAGAAACAATTAACAGAATTAAAAGACAACCAACAGAGTGGGAGAAAATATATGCAAAATATACATCTTTAAAGGATTAATATCCAGAATATATAAGGAACTGAAACAACTTTACAAGAAAAAAACAAGTACCACAATTTAAAAAAAATGGGCCAATTAGCTAAATAGGCATTTCTCAAAGGAAGATATACGAATGGCCAACAGACATATGAAAAAATGCTCAACATCACTCAGCATTCAGGAAATGCAAATCAAAACTACACTGAGATACCATCTCATCCCAGTTAGGATGGCTAATATCCAAAGGACTGTGAATGATAAATGCTGGTCCAGCAATCCCACTGCTAGGTATAAACCCAAAGGAATGGAAATCATCATGCAAATGGACACCTGCACCCCCATTGTTATCACAGAACCATTTACAATAGCCAAGATACAGAACCAACCTAAATGTCCATCAACAGACAACTGGATAAGGACAATGTGGTATATATACTCATTATATATTCTTCTATAAAAAAGAATGAAATTCTGCCATTTGAAACAACATGGACGGACCTAGAGAGACAAATTATGCGAAATGAGTCAGGCACAGAAAGAGAAATATCACATGCTCTCACTTATTTCTTGGGGCTAAAAATAAATAAATAAATACACAAACTGGGGAGGGGGAGGGAAGAAGACACAACAATTACAATTCTTTGACTTTGATATGACAAGGGAACAGATATATGGTTGTTTGGAGGGAGGAGATGAGGGAGGAGGGAAGGAGGTTTCGGTGATGGGCCACAATAAACAACCGCATTGTATATTGACAAAATAAAATAAAATAAAGAAAAATGTTTATTTTTCAGTTCCCACTTATGACTGAGGATATGCAGTACTTCTCTTTCTGTGCCTGGCTTATTACACTTAACATGACTTGCTCTAAGTTCATCTGTCCTGCTGCAAATGGTCATATTTCATTTTTTTTATGGCAGAGTAACATTCCATTCTGTATATATACCACATTTTCCTTATCTTGTTGTCTGATGATGGACATTTAGTTGGGTTCCAAGTATTGGTTTTTGTAAACAGAGTTGCAATAAACATAGGGGTACAGGTATCATCTAGACATGATAATTTCAATTCCCTTGTGTATATACACAGTACTGGAATTGCTGGATTATATGGCAGTTCTATCTGTAGTTGTTTGAGGAACTTCCATTCTGTTTTCCATAATAGCTGCACCAATTTATAGTCACACCAGACGTTTAGGAGGGTTCTCCTTTCCCTGCATCCCCACCAGCATTTGTTATTCTCTGTCTTTTTCATAATGGCCACTCTAACTGGGGTGAAATGATATCTCAATGCAGTTTTGATTTGTATTTCCTTGATGGTAAGTGGTCTTGAGCATACACATATTCAGTTTAATCCCAATCAAAATCCAAAAGACATTCTTCATTCAAATATAAAAAACAATCCTAAAATTCATATGGAACAACAAAAGACCATGAATCACCAAAGCAATACTGGGCAATAAAATAAAATAAAATAAAACTGGAGGGATTACATTACCTGACTTCAAACTATACTACAAAGCTAAACTAACAAAAATAGCATGGTACTGGCATAAAATCAGATACTCAGACCAATGGAACAGAATAGAGTATCCAGAAATCAACCCACGTACTTACAGACAACTGATCTTTGACAAAGGCACCAAGAACATACATTGGGGAAAGGAAAAACTCTTCAGCAAATGGTGGTGCTGGGAAAACTGGATATCCATGTGTAGAAGAATGAAACTATACCTGTACCTTTTGCCATATACTAACATCAACTCAAAATGGATTAAAGGCTTAAGTATAAGACAGGAAACTATAAAAATCCTAGAAAAAAACATAGGGCAAACACTTCAGTATGTAGGACTGTGCAAAGACTTTATGAATAAGACCCCCAAAACACAAGCAACAAAAGAAAACATAAATAAATGGGATTGTATCAAACTGAAAAGCTTCTGCACAGCAAAGTAAACAATCAACAGATTGAAAAGACAACCTACTGAATGGGAGAAAAAATTTGCAAAGCATACATGTGACAAGGGATTAATATCTAGAATATACAAGGAACTCAAACAACCTCACAGTAAAAACAAAAGAATAATAATAATCAAGTTAATAAATGGGCTAAGGGGGCTGAATAAACAGTTTTCAAAGGAAGACATACAAGTGGCCAACAAGTTCATGAGAAAATGCCCAAAAGGGAAGTCAAAGCTATATTGAGATATCTCACCCCAGCTAGTCTGGCTATTTTCACGAAGACTTAGTATAAAAAATGCTGATGAGGATTTGGAGAAAAGGGAACCCTTCTAAACTGTTGGCAGTTTTGTAAATTAGTATAGCCATATTGAAAACAGTATGGAGTTTTCTCAAAAACTACAGATAAAACTACCATATGAACCAGAAATCCCACTTCTGGGTAAATACCCAAAAGAATTGAAATCATCATGTTGAAGAGATACCTGCACCCTCACGTTCATCACATCTCTGTTTGCAATAGCCAAGATGTGGAACCATCATAAATGTCCATCAATGGGTGACTGGAAAAGGAAAATGTGGTATATATATTCCATTGTGTGGTATACACAATGGAATATTACTCAGCCGTAAAAAAGAATGAAATTCTGCCATTTTCAGTAATATTGATGAGCTTGCAGTAAACTATGTTAAGTGAAAAACGTCAGGCACAGAAAGATAAATACCTCATGTCCTCATTCATAAGTGGGAGCTAAGAAAAGAAAGAAAGAAAAAGAAAGAAAGGAGGGAGGGAGGGAGGCCAAAATAAAATGTTGAACTTTCAGAAGGAGAAAACAGACCTATAGTTACTAGAGCTGGGAAAGGGGAAAGAGGAAGGGTGTTAGGGAGTAATTGGATAAGGGACACGAAGAATAATTATGATTTGTAATGATGAACATGCTAATAATATTGATTTGATCATCACATACTGTACACAAATACTGATAGTGAACTTTGTACCCCATAGATATGTGTAATCAATTACATTTCATTTCAAAAAACAAAATTAAAATTAATTTTAAAATCCACACATAGAATATTAAAATTAATATTTTAAAATTAAAATTAATATCCAGAATATGAAGGATGAAATTTATGAAGAGATTAATATCTTAAAAAAGAATGTAGCAGAACTCCTAGAAATGAAAGATTCACTTATTGAAATAAAAAAACACAACAGACAGCTTAAGCAGCAGGCTAGAGCCAGCAGAAGAAAGAATTGCAGATCTCGAAGATGGTCTTTTTGAAATAACCCAGGCAGACAAAAAAAAAAAAAAAAAAAAAAAAGGAAAAAATAATTTAAAGTAATGAGGAAAATCTAAGAGAGATATCAGACAACCTCACGTGCTCAAACATCTGAATTGTGGGTATTCCAGAAGGGGAGGAGAAAGGAAAAGGTATTGAAAACCAATTCAAGGAAATAATAACAGAAAACTTCCCAGGGGCAGGAAGAGATGCAGACCAACAGACCCAGGAAGCTCAAAGGTCAATAAGATTCGATCCAAAAAGATCCTCTCCAAGACACATTATAGTCAAACTTGCAAAACTCAAAGAAAAGGGAGAATTCTAAAAGCAGCAAGAGAAAAGCATCAATTCAACTATAAGGGAACCCCTATCAGAATAAAAGCAGACTTCTCAACTGAAACGCTACAGGCCAGAAGAAAGTGGAATCATATATGCAAAATACTGAAAGAAAAAAAAATGCCAGCCAAGAATTCTTTACCCAGCAAGGCTCTTCTTCAGAAATGAGGGAGAAATAGTGTATTTCCCAGACAAACAAAAATTGTGGGACTTTACCACCACATGGCCACCTCTGCAAGAAACTCTCAAGTGAGTCCTTCATCTGGAATCTGAATAATGAATGTCACTACCATGGATACACAAGAAAGAGCAAAACCTGCTATTAAAAAAAAAGGCCAGTGAGAAAGAGCAAGAAGCTCAATGATATCTCCTCAAATATCCAACTAACATTGAAGAAGAGAAAGGAAAGGGGAAGTAAAGATCAAAAAATATTTAAAACATCTAAACAAAAAGCAATTAAATGACAGGAATTAAATAATACCTGTCAATAACCATCCTAAATATGTATGCATTAAACTCCCCATTCAAAAGGCACAGATTGACTGACTGGTTTAAAAACTACAACCAAGTATATGCTGTCTTCAAGAGATCCATCTCACATACAGAGACACACACAGAGACTGAATGTGAAGGGATGGAAAATATATACCATGAAAATAGAAACCAAAAACAAGCAGGAGTAGCTATTCTTATATCAGACAAAATAGACTTTAAACCAGAAAGTATAAAAACAGACAAAGAAGGACACTATATAATGATAAAAGGATCTATCCAGCTAGAAGATATAACAATTATAAATATATATGCACCCAATAATGGAGCACCCAGATATATAAAGCAAACATTCTTAGACCTAAAAGAAAGAAATAGGCCCTAAAACATTAATAGAGGGTGACCTGAACACCTCTCTCTCAGTATGGGACAGATCTTCTAGGCAACAAATCAACCAAGTTACACAGGATTTAAACTACACGTTAGACCAACTGGACCTGGCAGATATATACAGGACATTTAACCCAACAACTAAAGAATATACTTTCTTCTCATCAGCTCATAGAACATTCTCCAGGATAGGTCACATATTAAGCCACAAATCTAGCCTCAGCAAATTTTTTAAAAATGAAATCATTCCAAGTATCTTTTCAGACCATAATGTACTAAAAATGGAAATTAATAATAAGCAAAATTCTGGAAGCTATACAAACAAATGGAAACTAAATAATAATTTCCTGAATTACCTGTGGGTCCAAGAAGAAATTAAACAGGTAATAAAAAAAATACTAGAAACTAATGTAAATAAAGATACATCATACCTGATGGAGTTTGGATGTGCTGTCCCATGCAATACTCATGTGGAATTTTGATCCCCAATGTGGCAGTGTTGGAAAGTAAATGAGTCCTGGGGGCAGAACCATCATGAATGGATTAATGCTCTCCCTGGGGGAGGTGGGATAAAAGAGTGAGTTCTCGCTCTATTGTTCCCCTGAGAGCTTGTTGTTTAAAAGGCCCTGGCACCACCTCTCTCTCTCTTGCTTCCTCTCTCTTGCTTCCTCTTGCCATGTGAACTGCTTATACCTGCCACTAGCTGCCTGCCACTTTCTACCATGAGTAGAAGCAGCCTGAGGCCCATGCCAGATGCAGCTGTCCCAGAATTGTAAGCCAAATAAACCTCTGTTCTTTATAAATTACCCAGTCTCAAATATTTCTGTCATAGCAACACAAAACAGACTAAAACAATACCCAAACCTGTGAGAATCACAAAAGCAGTAGTAAGAGGCAGATTTTTTGCAATAAATGCTTACATCAAAAGAACGGAAAGACTTCAAATAAATGACCTAACATTATGCCTCAAAGAACTTGAAAAACAACAACAATCCAATCCTCAAAGTAGAAGACAGAAAGAAATAAGATAACAGCAGAACTATATGAAATAGAGACCCAAAAAACAATAGAAAAGATCAACAAAACAAAAAGTTAGTCTTTCAAGAAGATAAATAAAATAGACAAAACATTAGGTAGGTTAACCAAAAAAAATGAGAGAAGACCCAAATAACAAAAATCAGAAATGAAAAGGGAGACATTACATCTGATACCACAGAACTACAAAGAATCATTAGAGACTATTATAAACAACTGTATGACAACAAATACGAAAATCTGGAAGATATGGGTAAGTTTCTAGACACATACAAACTACCCAAACTGAGCCAAGAAGAGATAGAAAACTTGAACAGACCAATAACAAGCAAGGAGATAGAAGTGGTAATTAGCAATCTTTCAACAAAGAAAAGTCTGGGTCCGGATGGTTTTACAGCTGAATTTTATCAAACTTTTAAAGAGGAGTTATACAAATTCTCCTAAAACTATTCCAAACAATTGAAACAGAAACTACTCTCTCAAATGCATTATGTAAGGCCAACATATCTCTGATATAAAAACCAGATAAAGACACAACAACAACAACAAAAAGAAACTTACAGGCCATTATCCTTGACAAACTTAAATGCAAAATCCTCAACAAAATATTAACAATCTGAAAAAAGCAACATGTTAAAAATTTATGGACTATGATCAAGTGGGATTCATCCCAGGGATGCAAGGATGGTTCTACATAAGAAAGTCAATAAATGTGGTACATCACATCAGCAAACTCAAGGACAAAGTCCATATGATTATCCCAATAGATGCTGAAAGAGCATTTGACAAAATTCAACATCACTTCATGATAAAGACTCTCAGAAATTAGGTATGAAGGAAAATATCTCAACACAATAAAAGACATTTATGACAAGCCCAGCAATATCATTCTGCTTGGGGAAAAACTGAGAGACTTTCCCTTAAGAACAGGACCAAGACAAGGATGTCCACTCTCATGACTTCTATTTAACATAGTACTGGAGGTACTAGCCAGAGTAACAGGCAAGAGAAATAAATAAAGGGAATCCAGATTGGAAAAGATGAAATCAAACTTTCCCTATTTGCATATGACATGACGTATATATAAAGTAACCTAAAGACTATCAAAAAACTCCTAGATCTGGTTAATAACTTCAATAACATTGCAGGATACAAAATAAATGCCCCCAAATCAGTAGCATTTACATACTCAAATAATGAACAAACAGAAAGAGAAATAAAGGAAGTAAGCACATTTGCAATTGTCACACAAAAAAATAAAATACCTAGGGATCAATTTAACCAAGGAGGTGAAAGACCTCTACAATGATTACTACAAACCACTTCTGAAAGAAATTTAAAAAGACCCCCCAAATAGAAAGATATTCCAAGCTCTTGGATTGGAAAAATTAACATTGTGAAAATGTCTATACTGCCCAAAGAAATCTACAGATTCAATGCAATCCCTATAAAAATACCAATGACATTCTTCACAGAAATGGAAAAAGCAATCTTACCCTTCATACGGAGCAAGAAAAGACCCCAAATAGCCAAAGCAACCCTGAGCAAAAAAAAACAAAGCCAGAGACATAACACTTCCTGTCTTCAAATTATATTACATATTTATTGTAACCAAAACAGCATGGTACTGGTATAAAAATAGACATTTTGACCAGTGAAGTAGAATTGAGAACCCAGAAGTCACTCCTCAGGCTTAGAGCCATTTGATATTGGACAAAGGCAACAAAAATCTACACTAAAGAAAAGACTGCCTCTTCAACAAGTGGTGCTGGGAAAACTAGATATCTATATGCAGAAGAATGAAATTAGATATGCATATCTCACCATACAGTAAAATCAACTCCAAATGGATTAAAGACTTAAGTATATGACCTGAAACTGTAACATTACTAATGGAAAATATCAGTGAAACACTTCAGCAACTAGGTCTCGGCAGAGGCTTTATGAAAATGAGCCCAGAAGCACAAGCAGTAAGAGAAAAAAATAAACAAATGGGACTATATCAAACTAAAAAGTTTCTGCACAACAAAGGAAACAATCAACAGAGTGAAACAACAACCTACAGAGTGGGGGAACATTTTTGCTAACTATGCATCCAACAAGGGATTAATATCCAGAATACACAAGGAGCTCAAGCAATTATACAGTAAAAAAAAAAAAAATAATAATAATCCAATTAATAAATGGGCAAAGGAGCTGAATAGACGTTTTTCAAAGGAAGACATACAAATGGCCAACAGGTACATGAAAAAATGCTCAATATCACTGATCATCAGGGAAATGCAAATTAAAACTACATTGAGTCACCACCTCACACCAGACTGGCTATATACAAAAAGACAGTGAATAACAAATGCTGGTGAGATTGTGGGGAGAAGAGAATACTCCTACACTATTGGTGGGACTGTAAATTAGTACAACCACTATGGAAAACAGTATGGAGTTTTCTCAAACAACTACAGATAGATCTTCCATCCAATCCATAAATCCCACTTCTGGGTGTGTACCCAGAGGAATGGAAATCATCATGTCGATGCACTCCCATGTTCATCGCAGTTCTGTTTACAATAGCCAAGATGTGGAACCAACCTAAATGTCCATTGATGGATGATTGGATAAGGAAACTGTGGTATATATACGCCATGGAATACTACTCTGCCATAAAAAAGAATGAAATACTTCCATTTGCAACAACATGGATGAACCTGGAGAAACTTATGTTGTGTGAAATAAGCAAGAGGACAGAGGGATAAACACTGCATGTACTCACTCATGTGGAAGCTAAGAGGGAAAGGAAGGAAAGAAAGACCACAGTAGTGCGTTGGACTTGCAGAGGGAGAGAACATTCCTTGGGCTACAAGTGGAGTGGAGGGGAAAGGGGGAGGGAGAGGGAGGTGGTGGATGCTTTGTTGGGGAACATGGGGTACAAATGCAATTTGTGGTAATGTGTATGCCAGTATGAATCTGTCCCTCACATCATGGGCACGAGTGGTGACAATCATCTTTGTATCTGATGAACATTCATTACCAATAAAATTTTTAAAAACACAAGCAGTACAGCCAAGATTGTGTAAATAATTTCCTGCTAGAGTATACACACAACCACTAAGTAGAGAGGAAAATACCTTTTCCTTTCAACTCTTTTACCTGAGAAGATAATTTTACTACCTTTATCTATAAGCTCTCACAGTCCATCTTCTCACTCCACCACTAGAGAGGTACAGAGATTCCTTTGATTAGTAAATTTGAGATTAAAAATTGAGCAGGTTATGTTAGATCTGTCTTAGAAGTGAGCTGCTCATGGGCAGCACAAGTTCTTCCCTGGAACTCCACACCATCATACACAGAGAGGACTCTGTTTTGAGTAGGTAATCCTTTCTAATATGGAGTTCAGTATCAGTAGACTCACTTGCCCATAGATACAATCCATGTCTGTCAATCTAGCCTCTATTTGTAATGAATGTGACATTTTGTCCCAGTCTGCTAATCCTTTTTTTAATTAGTCGGGGTTTTTTTGTTTGTTTTTGTTTTTGTCAGATTTGTGTAAAGAATTGGGTTTTTAATAATTGGGTTTTCTCTAAAAGAATTCAACATATAGTGACATAAATGTAGTTGAAAGTTTACAAATCTTATGTATTATAAAGAATCAGTAGTTTTATGACTATTTCCTACTTTAGTGATGAACGAAAAAAAATGTTTAATTTGAGAGCATTGCTTAAATTGCCACAGCACAATTAACTACTTATTTATATATAAACTTTGAAAAATATTTCCCATTCTATTAACCCTTATGACTCCAAACTCAATATTGACAGCATTAAAACTTACAAGCCTGGTATTTCGACCACTTTTGTCTAATATTGTATGGACACTGGTAACTTTTAGAAGCAATCAATTTGACTGAGGCAAAAAAAAAAAAAATTTGAGCACAAAGGTGAAGAATTGATTCAAATTCTTAAAACTGCTAAAACAACAAAAACTCTGATAGAGAACATTTCTTAAAGCCCAGAGTTAAACAAAACTAAATATTCATAAATGAATGACTTCAAGTAATATATTCCAAAACCTTTCCTTAATTTATATATTTCTTTAAGTAGAAGGCACATATTCAAATACTATCAATATGTATTTGGTGCTATGATAGGCTTATTCAAAGGGAGTTAGAGTTCATATTGCTTCTTTGCAGTAAAATCCCACAAATGATTTCTTATCTCATCAACACGTTAGTTAATGTCACATGTATTACACATCTACCATGCTGCCAAACACAAGAAACACAAAGATTAATAAGACTCAAGTGTTGTCCTCAAGGAATTAAAAGCCAGTCAATCTCTTGACAAGTAAGGAAAGAGATCAAGTAATGCACAATATATTTAACAATTTTCCTCTGTGAAGGTCATTAAAAGAAAACAAGGTAGAGAAGGAAAAATGGGATAACCTTAGGTAATTTGCTGAGGAAGAGCATGAGGATGAAGCCTATTAGTAAGTACCAATGGGCAGCCAATATACAGAATGTAGACACTAGACTATGCAGAGAAGGGGACAAGCTGGATAAGATATCAAAAAGTAGATGAAGGATACATGAAAGAAGCTGAGATGGAAAGCAAAAGCATATTTATTGTCTTTACAATTTTGCTCATGTGTTTTAGGTTAAGTTTCCCAGAACACAGACCCAAGGACAAAGTTTACCAGTGGGTACACACTGTTAATCTTGATCATGGGAACACTGAGACATGCTCCATTGAATCCACCAAATTCCATACATATTGCTACCTGCCTCTACTATACAGCAGAAATCCTATTTCCTCATAATAATTAAGGTCTATTAATTATTCTTCCAAGAACTGATGCCTACTCTGAAACTGGGTTAGCTTTCCTTGCCTAACGTGGTTCAGTGAGTTCCAATCACTTACAGCTGTCTGATGTACCCACATGGGATCCCACATAACTTCCTCATGCAAAAGGGTCTATTTTGTTTTGAAGAATAGTTTACCAGTCCTACCAATTGCTGTATTACATCAAAACAGTTGACCTGAAAGAACTGAATGGATATGATTGAATGGGAACTTATTTCTTTTCCTACTTGTCCACTGAATTAAGAAGCTCAAAGGGGCTAAGTGGCAATCATAAGTTTCAGTTCAATGGAACAATTACTGTGGAAGTACTGTCCCCTAAGTCCTGAGACCTCCATACCAGTGAGAGCTTAGGGTTACAGAAACTGGAAATACAAATTCTGGACGTGGGTCATCAAGAGTGATGGTAGGAGGAGCCAATCCTACATCTACTTCTTAGTACCCAGAACAATGTCTTTCAGCATTTGGTCACAGAATGGTATGTCAGTCATTGGTTCCATGCATATATTTCATTCTGTAAAAAATCATCTCAGTCTTATCAAGATGTTATCCACAAACTGTTGCCTTAGGTAAGTTTTTAATACACTGTTCAAAAGTTCTATCAGGTCAACTGTTTTGATGTAATACAGCAATTGGTAGGACTGGTAAACTATTCTTCAAAACAAAATGGAAGCTTTGGTATGAGGAAGTTATGTGAGATCCCATTTGGGTACATCAGACAGCTGTAAGTGATTGGAACTCACTGAAGCACCTTAGGTAAGGAAAGCTAACCTGATTCCAGAGTAGGCATCAGTTCTTGGAAGAGCGAATTACTGTCCCCTTCAGTATGGAAATAGTTTGATATAGTCACCATGAAACCAGTTGACTGGCTGGTCTACTTCATGGATGGTATCATATCAAGTGTTTAGCATTGATTTCTATTATTGAAAGATCAGGCATTCACTAGTAGTAGTTATATGAGCCTTGATGATAGGGATTCCAGGTTTTTCAACCATTCATACCCTTTGTTCATGCTACCATAGTTAATCCTTTATGTGCCCATTTTGCAAGCATTAAGGTATATGAGGCAAGAGGCTGGTTGATGTTATCAAAAACATTTATCTGGTTGTTATGTTCCTCCTCTTGGTGGATACTCTGTGGTGAAAATTGTTGTAAGACAAATATATGCTAACCCTGTGTGTATTACACACAATCCAGCATACTTGAAGAATTTCCCATCATTGCCAGGTACATATTTTTCAATACAAAGCTTTCTGCCGGGCCCTTGTCAAAAGTTGAGGCTCAACCCATATAGGTCTTGTGAGTCTCTGGCCTGATACTCCCATTTTGCTGTGGGCCAACTCAGATTCAATGATTATCAATTTGGGAAAAAGCAAACAAATCTCAGTTGTCAATTTAAATAATTTATTATAGAACCAGGTCAGCCATGGCACAGTGGCATTTCAGCTTTCACATTAAAAAAGGTATGTATCCCACTGATGGAAAATTTATTCACCATTCCAAAGCCGTAATGAAAGTCATTGGCTAAATGAGGCTATTGATACATAGAGGTTTTTTAGGCCTGGTTAACTGATGTTAAGACTAAACTGTAACTCAGTGGCATCCAAAAGGCTGCTACATCTCTTCAGCCTTAGCACCACAGAACCAAAAGTAGATAGGATCATTTTTCTCAGTGAGCAGAACTCCAGGATGTTCTCTCAGCTCTAGCTAGTACTCCTCTTGATGAACCTTGTTATATTTCACATGGCCCACCTCCCCTGCCTCCCACCTATTAGGTTGTTGCCAATCACATAGATGTTTGGTCTGTCATTTGGACAACTCCAGCCTAGTAGATTAATACCCTCCACCCATTAGGACCCACGAACTGTGAAAACAAATTGCAGTTGTTAGTAAAACTACATAGTCCACTTACATAGAAGCCCACAGAAAGAGCTGGTTATTTCATGAGGCTGAATGAAATCAGGCTGCTGATTTCAATTGAGCCTGCACCACCTAGATTCCCATCACTGTTGCCTGGATTCATTATCCTATTTGTCATGGAAACACATCTAACACTAGAGACCAAGCATAAAGTAAAGCATGCTATGTTTCTAACGTAGAGGATACCGTTAAGACTCTTGCCAAAGATGATGTGTTTTCTCATCGTGGAGAGTGAACATTACATGTAGCATTGCCTCTGCCTACTCTGGCTTATTGACTACATCAGACCTTATGCTCCCTCTTGGGGCTATTGTAGGTGTATCACTGAGTTAGGCCATTTTTCAAGATTATAGGATTTGCTTCAGTCTAATCAGTCAAGTCTAGCCTCCTTGTCGCGGCTCTTGAAACTTACCCGTATAAGGTGTCTGGATTTTCAGACCACTTTCAGTCTGACAATGTTGCACCTTTTATTACAAAAGCCCCTTAACAATGGGCTTATTGTCAAGGTATTCAATGAAACTTCCATATTCTCTACAACCCATAGGCATCTGGTATTGATGAGCATTAGAACAACCTCCTCAAAAGTCAACTTAAATAGAGTTCTAACTTTATGTTTCTCTACTCCTACTCTATGCACCTTGTAAGGCAGTTTGTTCTTCAAATGTTCTGTCTCAAGAAAGCAATCATCTCCTCTGAGCTGTTTCCTGGATAATGATCTACTCAAAAGGTTTTGAGAGAATATATAAATCTGCTTTGAACCATTTCTTGGCACAACGCTTCTCTCTTTCCCCTAACAACATCCCCATGCTAGTCCAGTTGGTACACCCTCCAGGTGTCAGCATGACCAAAAGGAGACACAACAAATGCAAACTTAATTCTCATTTAAACACCTGGATTTCCTTGTTGGAGCAACATGGTCCTAGAGCACAAGTTAAAGACAACTTGTTGAGTGCACTGTTCTCTGGGTCCCACACAGTAGTCTATGTGGGAATAGGGGACATATTGGGTCTCTGCAAGTTTCATAAATTACCCTTGTACTTAATACACCTGACCTTTTCAGATTAAAGTTCTAAAGGTGAATAGATGATTGGAAAGCCAGTGTAGTTACAGCTACTGAGATGTGACACACAGATTTTGTGGTGGGAGAAAGTGAGCAATTGCTCCTGCACCTGGAGAGGGAAGCGTTTAAATCCTGGAGTGACAGAGGAGGAAGAGATATTAATAATCTCTATCTCTCAGGATTGTCACTGCATAAAGAAAAATGCCCTGTTTTGTCTCTTCCCAATTGTTACAAGCACCATATATTTACCTTCCCCTGCCAGACAAGTGTGACCACAGTTTCATCAACATTTCCCTTAGCCTTACCACGAAGTCTATTAGAAATAGCAGGAGATGGCTCCAGCATCTGAATCTCTCAAGGAAAATTCCTGTCAGTACCTCCAGATGTATTTCCTGCCATTATTCCCTTATCTATCACTCACCCATTGCATGGAGCAGGTGAATGCCACCTGACACATGGCAAGTACAAACGAGATATGTCGAACTGACTACTCTCAGGTAGTTCTTACCGTAAACTAGGACTAGAATCAATTATTTTACCTTAACTGGAAACCCTAAGACCTACACTGGCCAGAAGGCCATATTAGAGGGACTGTTAACCTGGGCCTCTGATTGATAGAGTTTCCATTTGGGGGCCTTAACAATTGTGAACACTTTTGTATGGGATACCATGTGCAGCCTGTAACTGCACTACTGGTGTGGAAACCAAGTATTAACTTGACTCTGTTTTAATAACACACTTACTTCCTCCTTAGAGATGGCCATAAGAAACCTTGAAGTGTTTAATAAAACACTACCAGTATATCACATAAACCTCATATAACTGTAGGTATCTCTCCACAATGAATATAATCGTTGTTAGACAGGGGAGCTTCACAGAGGACTAACACATTCATTACTATGTGTATACTGCCAGCAGTTATCCCTACAGTGGGAGTCATCTAATGAAAAAAATTGGGGCATGATTTTTCCCTGGCTTTAGCTTAAGTGATCAGTAACATCAGCTCAGCTCTAGAAAGAACTAAGATCAGCCTCAACTTACTGGCCAGGATTTTTTATAAGTGAGAAAATTGCTGTGGACTGTATACCTGCAGACCAAGGTGGTGTTTGTGCAATGTATAATACAGCCTACAATTCCTGGATTTTCCTCAGATCAAATGGTATGGCCAAGAAGGAAACACAAGGAGAAAGCCACCTGGCTTTCTAAGATGGGCCCTGATTATTAATAACATTTTTTTCAGCAGACTGAATCAAAGACGCTGGGAGATGTGGTTGAAGTTAATGCTACAGGTTGACTCCATTCTTCTGCTTAAAGTCCTGTAGATAATTGCCTTAATTAACTACTGTATGAGATAATTTGAATGGATTTGTTCCCAGAACGTGTTGGACATTTTTTTTTCAGTGTGGGTAATAAAATGCCATACACAGGAAAAAAGAAGCCAAGATAGTGTAAAAATGTAGGGTGGATATTGTTGAAAGATAATAATCCACGGGTCTCTCATGTTTCTTCTTGTCTTAGAAACAGAAGTATTGATTATCTTTATTCCAGGCTCTCTCTTCAGAGATGCTTGAGTGAAGAGCCATGGAAAACAGAGATAATGTCTTCCCATGGAGCAAAGGACATGTTTGTTTCCATAAGTATAATAAAGAAGTCTTTCTCTAAGGAAAAGATCAGGCATGCTTACTGACCATTATAAAGGCTTGGATTCACTGTGCTCGAGGTATCTCTCCAGTAATAGAACCTATTGCCTGTACAGGCATCACCTTGCCCTCTTCTCAATGCCACTTGGGAACTGGGGCTTATAAAACCACCAAAATTGCTGAAATTCTGACCACTGCTATTACTGTGAGCAGAAAGCATCCTTTGTCTCTGATTAAAAATGTTCATGTCTTCTGCCTCTATCAATGAAACTGGCAGGTTAACTTGTAATTTTTCGAGTAGGGTAAAATCTTAGATTATTCATTATTTTTAACACTACAAAATCCATATTTTCAGACATATTTTAAAGACAAAAGACAATCCATATTTTAAAGACAAAAAATGAAGAAAATTAAATTATATTTTGAGTAGCAATTGTAACAGTGGGGTAAAAGATCATCTATTGGCTATGTACAAATGCAAAATATTACTAAATCGATCCAGGAAAGTCAAGTGGAAATATCCACCTTGATAAGATGATTCCAAGTTTTTCTTACATTTCACTATCTTCTTTGATCTTGACTATTGGCAGTGTATAGAAACCTACAGGAATAATTAAATGCTTAAGCAATTTTGTCAGAGCGTAAGATATTCATAAAGATGCAACAATAACAAAAAATGGCAGGAACAAATTTTTAATTGACCAAATGGTGAAGTGAAAGTGATTATTTTTTTTCATTACTCACTAGTGTAACATTTCTCAATAAAGTCAGAGAGTATATCATTAATCTCTTCAGTTTCATTTTGAAATGTTTTGGAGTACATTTCATTTTTATTTGGGAAAGAATAACCTTTGCTTTGCTATTTCCTATTCATAAAGACATTTCATTATATAAAGGAATACAGAAGTTTAGGAATATAAATGCTCTAAAGAACAAAACAATTATTTTATTCTCCTGGTTTAATTTAGGTACACAAGAGTTCAAATTAATGATTCATTGTACTATTTTTCAATGTATGAATATAATGACTATATTACTCCATTTTCATTGCTTATAGCAAAATACCTGGAACTGGTTAATTAATAAAGAAAATGAAATTTATTCTTTACAGTTTCTGAGGTTGGGAAGTTCAAAGTTCATCTGGTGGTGGTGACAGTGACCCAGGTGTCTCACATTACAAGATGGTGGAAGCAGAGAGAGCAGAGAGAGAGACAGACTCTCCTCTCTTTTCTTTTAAAGCCCTCAGAACCACACCCCTGAACACCATTTTTAATGCATTCACTACAGCACGGTCCTACAATCCAATCACCTCTTCAAGGCTCCATCTTTCCATTACCATAATAGCATTTCCCATCCTCTTAACAGTTACAGCAGGGGCTAAGTTCCCAATATATAAAACTTGGGGGGACAAGTCAAGCTTCAGTGAGTTTTGGGGGGATATAATTCAATCCACTACACCAACCCTCCATTGAAAGCAAATATCCATTGCAGTTTTGTCTATACTCATAAGTATACTTGATATTGATATAAAATGCAAATTCCAATAGGGAATAAGGTAAATTATTTTTTAATGTAATAAATGGTTTATTTACGGTTTTATGTGGGCCTTTAATCATGCTCAAGACATATTAAACATTTCAGATTATTTGTTATCTCAACCCAGCTCTTGTTCTCTTTTAGTATCTGGACATATATTGTTTGTTTAGCAAAGTATTCAGTACTTTGTACAATGGCAATAAATGCATTGCATGATATTGAATCACTCAGAGTCTTAAAAAAACACAGATAAATCCCTACATCAGTGTAATTCTTGACTGAAAACAGATGGAACACTAAATCACTGTAATTAAGACAGTTTAATAAAGAAACCATTTACAAATGTAAGAAAACAATACAGTATGATAAAGCACACTGAAGCTAACAACAGCAAAGAAACATTGCCGCTCTTAATTCTGAAGTGGTAAAGGGTGGGATTAGTTACCAGGACTTGCTGAGAACTCAAACTCAAGTTGCTGGTTGGAGCCATCCAATAGGAGCTGTGTCCTTAGACAGTGATACAAGGATCTTGCCAACCTATGGTCTGATAGGGAAGAATCCAAAGCAAGTGCTATCCTGACATTGCTCTCTACCCATTTTCTGAGCTACTGACAATATCTCCTATTGTCCATGCTTAACCCAAAGCTACAAGACAAGGTGGCCTGGTTGACCTATGTCATAAGGGTCAATGTCCTGGAGCAGAGAGCAGGGAAAGGATTATAATGGGATCTGGAGGAGCACTCAGAGACTGCTCAGGACAAACAAAAATGAAGGGCAAAATTTCTGTAAAATAGTCTTAATTAAAGACTTCAGAAGTGCAACATTCCCATAATGAAGAAAAATAAAAATGAGAAATATTCTATCTGAAGGCATCAGAAAGCTGCTAAAACAATAAGTGGACGGAATCATCCTCTAAGGCAGGGGTTGACCAACTTATTCTCAATGGACCAGATGCAAATACTGTAGGATCTGATTACACAATCTATGTTGCAAGTAGTTCTCTCTACCACTGTAGCAAAAGCAGCTATATACAAAACATAAGCCAATGAGTACAGCTGTGTTTCCATAAAACCTTATTTTCAAAACCAAGTGACAGCCCCATGGCCCATAGTATATCAATCCCTGATCTAGAGAGAAAAATTTCAAAGAGTTAAGATAACATCTGTAGCCACTTTTACTTTGGGGTTACTTGCTGATTCCATTATTTGTTGTTTTGTTTTTCTTTTTAAGAAATAAGTTGAGAATAAGACATTTTGACAAGTGGAGGACTGTGGCAATGAAACAGAGAGAGGAACAGAGATTTTGGCAGAGGTAAAGATGATCTCAAATATCCAATTTTCCCCTCAAGTCATTTGCTAAATTCCAGAAATGTGTGGAGTGGGGGCTAAATTTCTAAACACAAGGTCTCTGAAAATTAAGGAAGTATTTTATGCAGTCTCAGCAGTCTTAGAAGAAAACTGCTAGAATTTAGGAGCTACCAGGGCAGGATCCACAGTAAGACAAGAGGTTTTACATTGTCAACACTGAAGTGTCAAGCCCTAGATGTCAGACTGAGCTTTCCCGGACTGAAACTTGGCTTCAAATTAGCATATTATGGAATCAATTTTAAATGAAAAAATATATATTCTGTACCTTCATTAATTCACAATATGCAACATTGAATAAAAAATGACTGGGCATGATAAAGAAGAGTACCACAAAACTAAAAAAATAAAAACAAAAAGAAGTAAATAAATAAATGACAGAAACAGATCCATGTATGATATAGATATTGAAGATAGCTGACAAGGAATTTTATTAACCATAATTAATGTTTCAACAAAATGCAGTAAAAGATACAGAAAATGTATGAAATAGAATTTTACCAGAAAAGTGAAAAACAACAAATCACACATAAAGAACAAAAAAAATGTAGTATCTAAAATTAAGAACTCATTAAATTAGTTCAATAGGTTATTAAGCACAGCAAAATAAAGGATTATTGAATCAGAAACAGGTCAATATAAAATATTCACATTGAACTTCAGAGAGAAACAAATAAATGGTAGAATACAAAAAGAGCATAAGTAATATAGCAGATACAACCAAGTGTTCTATATTACTTGTCAAATTACTACAAACTTAGTGTCATAAAACAAACACAATTATAAACTCAACAATTCTGTAGTTCAAAAATTTAGGCACAGCATGGCTTAGCTCTCTGCTCAGGGTTTCAGAGGTTGAAATGAGTAGACTAGATTGCATTCCTTTCTGGGAGCTCTGGGGTAAGAATACATTCCACACATTTTAGTTGTTGGGCTAGTTCGGTTCCTTGTGGTTATAGCGCAGAAGTCTTCATTTTTTGCTGACTGTCAGTTGGGGAATGATCTCATCTTTTAGAAGCTGCCTGCATTCCTTGCCACATGGCTCCCTCCATATTCAAAGACAGAAACAAAAATTCCCTCCCATCAAATCTCCCTCAAATTTGGAATGTCTTACTTCCTCTGTTTCTGCCAACTAGATGTGAATTTAAATATCTTATGTAATTAGATGAGGTCCATTCTCAAAGATGAATATTTCCATGGGTGGAAATATTAGGGCACATTGTATAATTCTGTCTTCCACAAGCTGTAACATATATGCAATTTTATCACCAGAATTTAAAAAGGGGGAGAAAGACAGACACAAGAATCTTTTGAACAAATATTTCGAAAATTGACAAAATGCATCAATCCACATACTCAAGAAGCCCAAATGCAATAAACATAAAGAAAAGCATGACTAGAGACATCATAGTAGAACTTCTAAAAAATAATTAGAAAAATAAAATCTGAAAAGAAGCAAGAAGGGAAATAAGACACATTACATTTAAAGGAACAACAATACCAACAGCTGAATTTACATCATAAATATTGGAAGCTAAAAGACAATGGTATTTTAAAGGGCTGAAAGAAAATAACTACCAACCTAGAATTTTATACCCAGCAGAAATATTCCTTAAAAATAAAGGTGAAGTGAAGATATTTTCATATAGATAAAAAATGAGATAATCTGTCTCTAGAATACGTGCACTAAAAGTAATACTTTTTTTGGCAAGAAAAAATTCTCAAGAGAAACATGGATTTGCAAGGAAGAACAAAAAAAGTGCAACTATATATATATATTAATGAACATTTACAGGATATTAGCATAAACAATAATGGCAATGTCTTGTGACATTTAAAGTGTATAGAGTATTAAAATGCATGACAATGATAATTCAAACACTGGAAGGAAATGGTGGGTGATGTTAAATGTTAAGAATGTAATATTATTGGATATGTAATAAAAGCAATGATTTGCATCAGACTGTATTAAACAAAGGGTGTACATTGTAACCTCAAATGTAATCACTAAAGGAGTAGTCGAAGAATGTATAATAAGCAAATTAATAGAGAAGAAGTTAAGTGATTAATCCAAAAGGAAGCAGTAAATGACCAAAAAAAAAAAAAAACATAAAATGATTTTGCTGCATAGAAGATTATAATAAGAGTCTATGCTAAACCCAGTGATTACATTAATGTGATTACATGTAATATAAATGGTCTGAATACTGTAATAAAGAGTAAGACTGTCTAACTGGATTAAAATAATAGTTAAATGTTGTTTACAAGAAATCCATCTTAAATAAAGAACACAGAATGCTTAGAAATAAAATAATCAAAAAAGATAGATACTTTGTGAAAACTAACCAAAAGAAAGCTTGGGTAGCTATCCTATGTCAGGAAAATGCTTTTTAAAACGAGGTAATACTAGAGAAAAGAATGGCTCGATCCACTGAGAAAGATATCACAATTCTAAACCTGAGTGTGCTCAATCTCATGGCTTCAAAATATATAAAGCTGATAATTGTCAGAAAAAAAAGAGAAATAAGCAAATACACAGTGTGAATGGGAGACATTTTAATAGCTGATTAAGTTGACAAAATATCAGTAGGAATATAAAAAATTTTAACAAACTGATATTTATAAAACACTGCATTCAACAGTGAAAGAATACACATTCTTTACAACAAAAACTTTAAAATTTAAAATTTAAAAATAGATTTATAAAAGCAAAACCAAAAAAGTATCTATAAATAAAGCCACACACGTATGCAATACCTCCATTCTGAAAATCACAAACATTAATAAGATAAATTAAAGAATAAATAAATTGAAAGTTTATGTTCATTGATTTAAAGCAAAATATTTTTAGTATGTCATTTTTCCAAAAATTGATCTTTACATTTGATGAAATTCTATTCAAAATCTCATGTGATTATGTTATTAAAATTGAAGATATGATTTTAAAATTCAAATTAATGCTAAGGGCCAAGATTAAACAAGGCAATCTTGAACAAGAAATAACAAAGTTAGAGGACTTACACTATAAAATATCAAATTGTATTATTAAGCTATAAAAAAATAACTTTTTTAATGGACTTTTCTTCAGGCAATCAGGTTCACAGCAAAATTGAGCAGAAATTATAGAAAATTTCCATATACTCTCTGACCCCATGCATACACAGACTCTGCCATTATCAACATCCTGCCCCAGAGTGGCATATTTGATATAATCAATAAACTTACATTGTCACATGGTTATCATTCAAAATTCATAGTTACATTAGGGTTAAGTCTTGGTATTATACATTTTATGGTTTTGGACAAATGTATAATGACATGTATCAACCATTATAGTTTCATACAGAATAGTTTCACTGCCCTAAAAATCCTCTATACTCCACTTATTTATAACTGCCTCTCCCCCAACTCTGGAAAACCACTAATATTTTCACTGTTGCCACAGTTTTGCCTTTTCCAGAATTTTATATAATTCAAATAGTGAAGTATGGAGCCTTTTCTGATTGACTTCTTTTACTTAACAACATGCATTTATGTTTTCTCCTTGTATTTTCATCTTGATAGTACATTTCTTTTTAGCACTGAACAATATTTCATTTTCTGTATTTACCAAAGTTTATTTATCCATTCACCTACTGCTGGACATCTTGGTTGCTTCCAAGTTTTGGCAATTGTGAATAGACTGCTATAAACATTTACATGCAGGAATTTCTCTGGACATAAGTTTTAAACTTAATGGGTAAGTACAAAGGAGTGTGATTGTGGGATAATATGGTAAGAGAATGTTTACTTTTGTAAGAAATTGCCAAACAGTCATCCACAGTTGTACGATTTTGAATTTCAACCAGCAATGAATGACAGTTCCTGTTACTCCACATCCTAGACAGCATTTGCTACTGTCAATGTTCAGGATTTTGGTCATTCTAATAAGTGTATAGTTGTATCTCATTGTTTTATTTGCAACTTCTTAATGACATATGATGTTCAGCATTCTTGCATATGCTATTTTGACATCTGTATATATTTTTGGTGGGATGTCTGTTTAGATATTTTGTTCATTTTTTAAGAGTTGTTCTTTTTTTCCAGTTGAGTTTTAAGTATTATTTGCCTATTTTGGATGACAGTTTTTTTAAATCAAATATGTCTTGAAAATATCTTCTCCTAGACTTTGGCTTGTCTTTCTATTCCCTTGATAATGTATTTTGGAGAATAGAAGTTTTTGATTTTTATGAGATCCAACTTATCAATTTTTTTAATGGATTGTGCATTGGATATTGTATCTAAAAAGTATTTGCAAAAGCCAGGGTTATCTAGATTTTCTCCTATGCCATGTTTATAGTTTTGTGTCTTATATTTAGGTCTGTGACCCATTGTGAGTTAGTTTATGTGAAGGATATAAGGTGTGTATCTACATTCATTTTTTTGCATGTGGATGTCCAGTTGTTCCAGTATGATTTGTTGAACAGAGTTTTTTCCATTATATAGCCTTTGCTTTTTTGTAAAATATCAGTTAAATATGTTTGTATGGGTCTATTTCTGGGTTCTGTTCTATTTCATCAATCTGTCTGTCTGTTCTTTCACCAAAATCACACTGACTTGATTTGCACACAGATATTCAGTTGTTTCAGCACCATTTGTTGAAAAGACTCTGCTCCATTGTATTGCTTTTGTTTCTTTGTCAAATTTCGGTTGACTGTATGTATACAGGTCTACTTGTGGGCTCTCTATTCTCTTCCACTGATCTATTTACCTATTCTTTTGCCAATACCACACTGTCTTAATTACTGTAGCTTTACAGAAAATCTTGAAGTAGGATAATGTCAATCCTCCGAGTTTGTTTTTCAATATTTTATTTGCTATTCTGTAACTTCTGCCTCTACATATAAGCTTTAGAATCAATTTTTCAGTATCTACAGAACAACTAAAATAAGTTTCTGAGATTTTGTCTCGAATTGAATCTATAGATCAAGTTGGCAAGAACTGACATCTTGAAAACCTTGTGTGTATCTATCCATTTACATGAACTATCTCACTATTTATTTAGTTCCTCTTTGTGTTTGTTCATCAGAATTTTGCTGTTTTCCTCATATTGATCTTGGACATACATTGTTAGGTTTATAGCTAAGTGTTTCGTTCCTGGTGAAATGTAAGTTATACTTTTGTATTAGTTGTTCATTTTTGGTATATAGAAAAATGCTGTGGTTTTGCCACAAAGACAGAAAAATTGACAAAGGAAACAGAATACATTTCAGAAAATTACCTCACATTTAGATACACTTGTTTTATGAAAAAAGTGATCATGCAGTGCCTAAGTAAAAGATGTTCCTTTTAATTAAATAAGGCTCAGTAAATTGGAGAAAAAAGAACCTTGACCTCAACTTTACACCACACACAAATACCAATTCCTGATGGATTGTTGATCTAAATGCCAAAAGTATAACAGTGAAGTTTTTATATGAAATAATATTAGAACAACTTCACGAATAGGGCCGACAAAGATATATTTAACAGGACATAACATGTGCTACCTACAAAAAAAAGGTAAACTGGACTACATTAAATTAAGAAGTTCTGTTTATCAAAATTACTATTCATAAAATGAAGAGCAAGATGGCCAACTAGAGTTGCCTGGCACTTGTCCCCCCACCTCCATCCCCAAACACACACACAAAGAAAGCAAACAACACAAAAAATAAACAACTATACTTCAACCAGAGTGACTGAGGAAGTATGCTGGAGAGCACCATGCGGACAACAAATTCCCTGTGGAGCATGGGAGCCCAAGATAGCACCATACAAAGAGGAGCAAGACATTCTGACTCAGATACACTATCTCCCCTCCAAGATTAGCTTGGAGCCAGGATCAGCTTGGAGCCAGTGGGTACGTCTTCTTATAAGAAAGAAGTAAGCTGGAGAACCTTGCTTGTCTGCAACACCACCACAGACATCAGCAGTCATTGCTACCAGAGGGTCTCCATCCTCACAGTCCCCACATCCAGTGTGAGCAATTGGTGGGGGTCCATGCAGAAGAATGAGACTAGATAACTATCTCTCACCATATATAAATGTCGACTCAAAATGAACTAAAGACTTAAATGTAAAACCTGAAACTATGAAACTACTAGAAGGAAACATAAGAGAAATGTTTTATGACATTGGGCTGGGCAAGGATGTTTTAATAAGACCTCAAGAGCAGAAGCAACAAAAGTGAAAGTAGACAAATGAGATTATATCAAACTATAGAGCTTTGCACAGCAAAGAGAACAACTAACAAAGTAATGAGACAACTTACAAAATAGGAGAAAATATTTGCCAACTATAAGGAGTTAATATCTAGAATATATAAGGAACTCAAACAACTCAACAGCCAAAAATAAAATAAAATAAAATAACCAAATTTAAAAATGGGCAAATGGTCTCAACTGACATTTCCTAAAAAAAAATAAAAATAAAAAAATAAATTAAAAAAGACATTCAAATGGCCAACAGGTACAAGAAAAAATGCTGAGCATCACTAATCATCAAAGAAATGCAAGTCAAAACCACAATCAGATACCACCTCACTCCAGTTAAAATGGGTAATATCAAAAAGACAAAAGAATACAATTGTTGGTGAGGATGTGGAGAAACAGGAACACTTATACACTATTGGTGGGAGTTTAAATTAGTACAGCCACTATAGAAAATAGTATGGAGGCTCTTGACAAATTAAAAACAGAACTACCATATGACCCAGCAATCCTACTACTGAGAATCTATACAAATAAAATGAAATCAGTATGTTGAAGAGATATCTGCATTCCTACGTTTATTGCAGCACTATTTACAATAGTTAAGATATGGACTCAACACAAGTGTCCAACAACAAAGTAATGGATAAAGAAAATGTGGGGTGTGTGCATGTGTGTGTGTGTGTGTGTGTGTATTCAGTCACAAAAAGATAAAATCCTGTCATTTGCTAAGACATGGATAGCCTTGGAGGACATTGTGTTAAGTGACATAAGCCAGACACAGTAAAACAAATACCGCATGATCTCACTCATAAGTGGAATCTTAAGAAAATAAATAAAAAAGGGTTTATCTTATAGAAGCAGAGAGTAGAACAGTGGTTACCAGAGACTGGAAGGGGAGGTGGCAGGGGAGGGCAGAGGTTGGTCAACAGATACAAAGTTATGATTAGATAGGAGAAATAAGTTTTCGTGTTTTATTGCACAGTAGAGTGACAATGGTTAACAGGAAGGTATTTTATATTTAAAAAGAGCTAGAAGTGCAGCTTTTGAATGTTCTCTTCGTAAAGAAATGATAAATGTATGGTTATGGATATTCTAAAAACCCCGATTTGATCATTATACAACATATAGATGTATCAAACCATCGAATTGTGTTCCATAAATATGTACAATTATAATTTGTCAATTAAAAAGGAAAGAAGGAAGGAAGGGAGGGAGAAAGGTAGGAAGGGAAGAAGGAGGAAAGAAGGGTAGAGGGAAGAAAGAAGGAAAAAATGAAAATGCAAGGCTTAGACTGGTTGCAGATATTTGTAATTCAAATATTTGACGAATGATCCACATCCACAATACGTAAAAAACCTCAAATAATAAAAAGTGGAAACTAAAATAGTAAAAAAGAACAAAATAATCAAATCAATATGACAAAAGAGGATATCCTATAACCAATAGACATCTGAAACCATTTTCAGCTGCATTAGTCTTCACAGAACTGTAAAATAGATTCTCACACTCACCAGAGCTGCAGGGATGAAGGAAAATTGACAAAACCAAGTGTCGGTGTTGATGTATACACATGGTTAATATAGTATAAATTGGTAAACCCAAGGAAATACAAATCAAAACCACTATGAGATATCACCTTACACCTACTAGAATGGTTATCATCAAGAAGACAAAAGATAAGTGTTGGCAAGGATGTGGAGAATAGGGAATGCTTATATACTGTTGGTGGGAATGTAAGTTGTTGCAGCTATTATGGAAAGAAGTACAGAGTTTCCTAAAAAATTAAAAATAGAACTACCAAATGACCCAACAATTCCATCTCTGGGTACATATCCAAAGGAAATAAAATCAGTATCTCAAAGAGATAGCTGCAATCTCATATTCATAGCCAAGATGTGGAATCAACCTAAGCATCCATCGACAGATGAATGGATAAAGAAAATGTGGCATGCACACACACAGATTGGAATGCTATTCAGTCTAAAAAACAAGGAAATCATGTCACTTGTGATGACATGGATGAACCTGGAGGATATTATGCAAGAGTGAAATAAGCCAGACACAGAAAGACAAATACTGCATGGTCTCCTTCATATGTGGATTTTAAAAAGTTGAACTCCTAGAAGCAGAGAGTAGAATGGTGATTTCTAGGGGTCGGGTGTTGGGAAATGGAGAGATGTCCGTTAAAGGGTAGAAGTTTTAGTTATACGAGATGAGTAAGCCCTGAAGATCTAATGCACAACATGGTGGGTATAATAAATAATACTGTACTGTATACTTGAAATTTGCTAAGAAAATAGTTCTTAGGTGCTCTCACCAAACACACAAAGATACTGGGATCAAAAGACTGTCTACTGTTTGGCATGTTGCACACAGCACAATTCAGGTGGTAGGAGAATCATTTACTTTGTCATCTATGTAAATGGCACTTCCTAGAGTTGTGCAGTGCACTGCCAACACATCCTTATGCAGCAGCCCTGCTGGAACATCTCATACAACAGCATTTCTCATACTATGTGTGCTGAAAGACTAGGCTTTCATCATCATCATCATCATCATCATCATCATCATTTTTTATTAGTATTATTAGTATTAGTATTAGTATTATTCAAATCTATCCTACATCAACACATTGGTAAATTAAATAAATATGAATTATTACCAAAAAAGCATAACTATGTGAGGTGATGCAAATGATAATTAGCTTAATCGTGGTAATTATTTCACAATGTATAGTTACATCAAAGCATCATATTGTACACCTTAAATATATATAATTTTCATATGTCAGTTATACCTCAATAAATCTGAAAAAATAAAGTGTACTACTTAATATGGGTTTCCCCCATCCATTGAGATGTGTAATACCATTCTCATTTTCTTGATTAAAGTTCTAATTTATATATTTATTTTTATTTTAACATTTATTTGCACATATTTATGGAGTACAGTGTGTTGTTTCAATACATGAATATACTGCCTAATGATTCATTCAGAGAAAATAGTGCAGTACCCATTATTCCACCAATTCTCCTCCTCCTTACCTCCCTCCCCTCCCGGCTTCTGGTAACCATTACTCTACTCTGTTTCTGTGAGAACCATTTTTTGCTTGTTTGTTTGTTTTTTAAGTGTGTATATGAGTGAGATAATGCAGTGTTTGTCTTTCTATGCCTAACTTACTTCACTTAACATGATGGTTTTCAGTTCCATCCATGTTGCCGGAAGTGACAGGATATCATTTCTTTTTATAGTTGATTAGTATTCCATTGTGTATATATACCACAGTTTTTCATCCATTTATCCATTGATGGGAATTTAGGTTGTTTCTATGTCTTGGGTATTGTGAATAGTATTGTAATGAGCATGGGAATGCAGGGGTCTTTTGATAAATCGATTTCATTTCTTTTGGGTATATACCCAGTGAGATAGCTGGGTCGTAAGGTAAACCTATTTTTAGTTCTCTGAGGAAACTCCATACTGTTTTCCACAATGGAAGTACCAATTAACATTCCCACCAACAATGTTGAAGGGTTCCTTTTTCCCCATATCTTTGCCAGCATTTGTTATTTTCTCGCTGGTTGATAATAACCATTCTAACTGGGGTGAGATGATATCTCATTGTGCTTTTCATTTTCATTTCCCTGCTGATTAGTGTTTTTGAGCATATGTTCCTGTGCTTGTTGGTCACGTTTGTATGACTTTTTTAAAAAACTTTTTAAAAATTTTAATTTGTCACTATACTATGTAGTTGATATTTGCGTGCCTTTACCAATTCCTTCTTTGCCCTCTCCCTCTTCTCCCTCCCTCCATCACCATCATATCTGTTCAATTGTCTTAAAAAGTTCAAGGAATTGTTGTGAATTTGTGTCTTCTTCCTCTTCCACCCTCCGTTTATTTGTATGTATATTTATTCATTTATTTATAGCTCCCAAAAAAAGTAAGAAAATGCAGTATTTCTCTTTCTATACCTGTATTATTTCACTCTATATGATATTCTCTAAGTCCATCCATGTTCTTGCAAATGGTAGTATTTTTTTTTTTTTAATAACAGAGTACTATTCCAATGTGTAGATGCAACACATTTTCCTTATCCACTCATGTGATGATGGTCATTTAGGATGGATCCAGTTCTTGGCTATTATAAATAGTGCTGCAATAAACATTAGAGTACAGGTATCCATTCGACATGAAGATTTCCATTCCTTTGGGTATACCCAGCAGTGGAATAGCTGGGTCATATGGTAGATCTACCTGTAACTGTATGAGGAACTTTCATACCAATTTCCATAAAGGTTGCACCATTTTGCAGTTCTACCAACAGTGTAGGAGGGTACCATTTTCTCTGCATCCTCACCAGAATTTATTACTCTAAATCTTTTGGATATTAGCCATCCTAACCAGAACGAGATGGTATCACAAAGTGGTTTTGATTTGCATTTCCCAAATTCTGATTGATGTTGAGCATTTTTTCATGTGTCTGTTAGCCATTCATATATCTTCTTTGGAGAAATTCCTATTCAGCTACTTTGCCCGTTTTTAAATTTGGTTATTTGTATTTTTGCTGTTAAGTGTTTGAGTTCCTTGTGTATTCTGGATATTTATCCTCTGTCAGATGTATATTGTGGAAATATTTTCTCCTACTCTGTTGGTTGTCTTTTCACTATGTTAATTGCTTCTTTTGCTGTGCAGAAGCTTTTTAGTTTGAAGTAATCCCATTTGTTTATTTCTCCTTTGGTTGCCTGTGCTTTTGGGGTTGTATTCATGAAGTCTGTGCCCAATGCTACCTCCCAGAGTGTTTCCCATATGTTTTCTTTAAAGAGTTTTATTGTTTCAGGATGTATATTTAATTCTTTAATCCATTTTGAGTTGATATTGTTATATGGAGAGAGATACATGTCAACTTTAATTCTCCTACATATCAATATCCAATTTTCCCAGCACCATTTACTGAAGAGACAATCTCTTTCCCAGTGTGTAGACTTGGTGCCTTTATTGAAGGTCAGATTGCTGTAGGTGAATAGATTGATATATGGACTCTCTATTCTGTTCCATAAGTCAGTGTGTGTCTGTTTTTATGCCAGTACCATGCTGTTTTGATTGCTGTTGCTTTGTAGTATAGTTTAAAGTCAGATAGTGTAACATCTCCAGCTTTATTTACTTACTTACTTACTTATTTATTTATTTATTTATTTATTTATTTATGTTTGCTTGGGATTACTTTGGCTATTTGGGGTCTTTTGCTATTTCATATGAATGTTAGGATTGTTTTTTCCATTTCTGATAAAAATTTCATTGGAATTTTGATGGGGATTGCATTGAATCTGTATATCACTTTGAGTAGCATGGACATTTTCACAATGTTAAATCTTCCAGTCCAAGAGCATGGGATATAATTCCATCTTCTTGTGTCCTCTTTAATTTCTCTCAACAGTGGTTTGTAATTCTTTTTGTAGAGATTATCCACACCCTTGCTTAACTTTATTCCTATGTATCTGATTTTTTTTTTTTTTTTTTTTGGGTGACTATTGTAATGGGCCAACTTTCTTGATTACTTCTTCTGCTGGTTCATTGTTGTAGTATAGAAATGCTACTGATTTTTTTGTATTGATGTTCTATCCCGCAGCTTTGCTGAAATCATTTATCAATCTAAGAGTTTTTTGTAGAGTTTTTAGGCTCTTCTCCACATAGAATGATATCATCTGCCAACAGGGACAGCTCGACTTCATCCTTTTCAATCTGGATGCCTTTATTTCCTTCTCCTCCCTGATTGCTGCAGCTAGTACTTCCAACACTGTGTTGAATAGGAGTGGCAAGAGTGGGTATCTTTGTCTTGCTCCTGTTCTTAAGGGAAAATATTTCATTTTTTCCCCATTCAGGATGATATTAGCAGTGAGTTTGTCATATATGGCTTTAATTGTGTGGAGATACTTTCCTTCTGTTGCCAATTTATAAAAAATCTTTATCATGAACGAATGTTGAATTTTGTCAAATACTTTTTCAGTATCTGTAGAGATGATCATATGGTTGTTGTCTTCGATTTTGTTGATGTGGTGTACCACATTTATTGATTTCTGTATGTTGAGCAAACCTTGCATCCCTGGGATGAATCCCACTTGATCATGGTGTATAATTTTAAGTATGTATTGCTATATTCCATTAGCTTATATTTTATTGAGGATTTTTGCATCTATACTCATGAAAGTTATTGGCCTGTAGTTTCCTTTTCTGTTGTATCTTTGTCTGATTTTGGTATCAGAGTTATTTTTGCCTCCTAGAATGTGTTTGGGAGAATGGCCTTTGTTTCAATTTTTTGGAATAGTATGTAGAGAATTGGTATTAATTCTTCTTTAATGGTCTGGTAGAATTCTGCAATGAAGCATCCAGTCCTGGGTTTTTCTTTGTTAGGAGACTGCTGTTAACAGCTTCAATATCTTTGATTGTTATTCGTCTGTTCAGATATTGTATGTCTTCTTGCCTGAGTCTTGATTGTTTGTGTGTGCCCAGACATTTATCCGTTTCCTCCATATGTTCAACTTTGTTGGCATATAGTTGTTTATAGGAAGCTCTAATGATTCCTTGTATTTCTGAGGTATCAGTTGTATCATCTTTTTCATTTCTAATTTTTGTTATTTGTGTCTTCTCTCTTCTTTTTTTAGTTTGCTTTTCTAATGGTTTGTAGATTTTATTTATCTTTTTTAAAAAACCAACGGTTTGTTTCATTGATCTTTTACATCACTTTTTGCATTTCTATTTCATTTAGTTCTGCTCTGATCTTAATTATTTCTTTCTGTATACTAACTTTGGGCTTAGATTCTTCTTGTTTTTCTTGTTCTTTAAGGTGAAGTATAAGGTTGTTTACTTACTATATTTCCATTCTTCAAAAGTAAGCATTTAACGTGGTAAGTTTCCCCCTTAGTGCTGCTTTTGCAGTATCCCACAGGTTTTGGTATTATGTGTCATTATATTCTTTAGTTTCAATAAATTTTTTGATTCTCTGTTTAATTTCTTCTTGGACCCATATGTCATTAAATAGAATGTTTTTTAAAATTTCCATGTATTTGTATAGTTTCCAGAGTTTCATTTGTTATTGATTTCTAATTTTAGTCCATTGTGGTATGAAAAAATATACGGACTAATTGCAATTTTTTTGAATTTGCTGAGACTTGATTTGTGACCTTTATAACATTTAGTCTATCCTAGGGAATGTTCCATGTGTTGATGAGAAAAATGAATATTCTGAGGTTGTTGGATGAAATGCTCTGTAGATATCTCCCAAGTCCAATTGGTCTAAAGTGTTGTCTAGATCTTGTGTTTCTCTGTTGACTTTTTGCCTAGATCATCTGTCCAATGTTGAGGGTGGAGTGGTTAGGACCCCTACTATTATGGTATTAGTGTCTATCTCATTCTTTAGGTCTAATACTGTTTGCTTTCTAAATCTGGCTGCTCCAATGTTGGTTGCATATATATTTATGATTGTTATATCTTCTTGTTGGATAGATGCATTCATCATTACACAGTGGCATTCTTTATCTCTTTTTATGGTTTTTGGTTTAAACTCTATTTTATCTGATACAAGAATAGCTTCTCCAGCTCATTTTTAATTTCTGTTTGCATGGTATATCTTTTACATCATTTCATTCTTAGTGTATGTATGCCTTTACAGGTGAGGTGAGTCTCTTGAAGGCAGCATTTTATTGAGTACATGTTTTTAATCCAATCAGTCAGTCTTTGTCTTTTGATTGGGGAATATAATACTTTTACATTAAGAGTTATTACTGAAATGTGTTTATTTACTCTTGTCATTTTATTGATTTTTGTTTGGATGTTTTAAATATCTTTTTTTTTCCTTTCTTTCTGATTTACTGTTTGTCTTCTGTGTTTGTTGGTTTCTTGGGATGGTAAATAATCTTTTTTTCTCTTTATTGTTAGCATTCTTATTTTACTGGTGGGATTTGTTCTTTCTTGAGTATTCACAGTAGTGATGGTTGTTTTACAGGTACCAGACCCAGTACTCACTTGAGAATTTCTTGTAAGACTGGTCGTGTGGTTGTGAACTCCTGAAGTTTTTGTTTGTTTGAGAAATACACTATTTGTCCTTCACTTTGTAAGGAGAGCCTTGCTGCATAAAATATTCTAGCTGTCAATTTTTGTCTTTCATTATTTTGCATATATCTTCCCATTGTCTTCTGGCTTTTATGTTTTCTAACAAAAAGTCTATTAATCTGTCAATGGTTCCCTTATAGGTGACCTCACAATTTTCTCTTGCAGCTATTAAGATACTCTCTTTGTGTTTGAGTTTTGCGAGTTAGACTGTAAAATGTCTTGGAGAGGTCCTTTTTGGGTTGAATATGTTTGGGGATCTTTGAGTCAACTGAATCTGAAGATTTGTGTCTTTCCCTATACCTGGGAAGTTTTCTGCTATTATTTCATTGAATATTTTTTCAATGCCATTTCCTCCCCCTGCCACCCCTGCCATGCTGGAATACCCATGATTTGAATATTTGAGTGCTTAATGTTGTCTGATAACTCTCTTACATTTTCTTCAATTTTTTAAATCCTTTTTCTTTTTTCTTTACTTTCTTTTTCTTTTTTTCTTTTCTTTTCTTTTCTTTTCTTTTTTTTTTTTTTTTTTTTTTTTTTTTTCTCTGTCGGCATTTTTTTGAATAGGCCATCTTCAAAAATTTCTCTCTTCTACCTGTTCTAGCCTGCTGGTTAAGTTCTCTGCTGTGTTTTTTGTTTCACTGAATGAATCCTTCTGCTCCACATGCTCTGCTACATTCTTTTTCATGGCATTGATTTCTTTGTACATTTCTTCTTTCAGGTCCTGTATACTTTTTCTTATTTCATTGTGTTGTTTAACTGAGTATTCTTATATCTCATTTAATTTCCTTAGAATTGTTGCTTGAAACTCCTTGTCAATCAGTTCAAGGACTTCCTGTTCTATAGGATCTAGAGCTTGAGAGTTATTATATTACTTTGGTGGTATTGTATTTTCTTGGTTTTTCATACTTCTAGTATCTCTCCATTAGGGTTTAGTCATTGTGGGAGAGGGGTTCATGGTTCACTTGTTCAATCCTGGTGTCTGACCTGGATCCTGCAGGGGCTGTTGATTCAGTGTTGCTGCCTTGTGGCATGGGAGTTGGCAGGCTGGGCCTCTCAGACGTGGGGAGTCACCTGGCCTGGATCCTGTGATGGGTGCTGTGTATGTCTTCTTATGAGAAATGTCTGTTGAGGTCATTTGACCATTGCTTAATTCAGTTATTATTATTATTTTTTTGCTGTTGAGATATTTGAGTTCTATATACTTTCCCAATGTTAGCCCCTTGTCTGATGTGTAGTTTGCAAACACTTTCTCCTATTCTGTTGGTTGTCTCTTCACTTTGTTGATAGTGTACCATGCTGTCCAGCAGCTTTTCAGTTCCACGCAGCCCTATTTGTGTATTTTTGCTTTAGTTGCCTGTACCTTTGCAGTCTCAAAAAAAAATTGCTGCTAACTCCCATTTTGTGTAGCACTTCCCTATGTTTTCTTCTAGTAGTTTCATAGTTTTGAGTCTTAAATTTAGGTCCTTATACTATTTTGATTTGATTTCTGTGTATGGTGAGAGATAGGAGTCCATTTTCAATCTTTGGCATGTGGATATCTGGTTTACGCAGCATCATCTATTGAAGAGGCTTTCTCTCTCCTCTGTATATTCTTGGCACCTTTCTTGAAAATCAGTTGGCTGTTAAGTGTGTGGGTTTATTATGGGGCTCTCTATTCTTTTCTATTGGTCTACTTGTTTATTTCTATACCACTAATATGCTATTTTGGTTACTATAGCTTTATAGTATGTGGAGTACACTAACATTTATAAAGCAAATGTATTTCACAGGGCCTAGTTTCCAAAGCCCTGTAGTTTCAGGTTTAACCTAACTTTTAAAAATTACATATGGAAATATTAACCTTGCAAAAGACAGGAAACTTTCCCTAGGCTAAATCTTCTGATATAGATATAGAATTGTAACACAGCAAAATTGGTGGCTCAAAGGGTAGATGTCCTTGGTGCAGGTTAAGCTTACTTAATTGTTATGTAAACATACAAACGAAATTGCTGTAGGGAAAGAAAATGTTTTCTAAGAACAAGCTTTTATTGGTGGATAGACTTAACCTTTTGCAAATTGCATTATGGAATGTCACTTTGGTATTTCATTGATGTTACCAGCCTCTATTGTTAAACTATACTTAGCTGTAACTCCACCTATGTTGCTTTTCTGTAACTTTCTGGCTTGGAGAATAAATACTGAGACAGAACCCCAATTCAGTGTTAATTTCCCAAAGGAGGAGTGCCTCTCTCAAGGGTTCCAGGAAGTTAACCCCTTCGGGGCAACTCAAAGCTCAAAGGATATGGGCCTTGAGTATCTTTGTATCTCCATCACCCAGGGGAGAGGTGGAAAATCCGTGTGAGGACAAAGAGAGTGCAACAATAGTACATTTTGAATTCAAAGTTGGAAGTGTGATGCCTCCAACTTTGTTCTTTTTGCTCAAGAATGCTTTAGCTATAAGGGGCCTTTTGTGGTTCCATACAAATTTTAAGATTCTTCTAATCCAAGAACATGGGATATCTTTTCATTTATTTATGTCCTCCTCAATTTCTTTCACCAAAGTTTTATGTGTTTCATTGTAGAGGTCTTTTACCTCCTTGTTTAAATTTAATCCCAGATATTTCATTTTTTTGTAACTATTGTGAATGGGATTACTTTCTTGAGTTCCTCTTTGGCTATTTCATTATTGGTGTATAGGAAGGCTATTGGTTTTTGTGTGTTGATTGTGTATCCTGCCACTATACTACATTAGTATATTAGTTCTTGCAATTTCTTGGTGGACTCTTTAGGGTTTTCTATGTATAAAATCATCTGCAAATAGAGATAGTTTGACTTCCTCCTCTCCAATTTGGATGTCCTTTATTGCTTTTTCTTGCTTTATTGTGCAAGCTAGAACTTTCAGTAATATATTGAATAAGAGTGGGTAAAGTGGGCATATTTACTTTGTTTCAGATATTAGAGGAAAAACCTGCAATTTTTGTCCCTTCTGTATGATATTTGCTGTGGGTTTGTCATATATGGCCTTCATTGTGTAGAGGTACATTCCTTCTATACCTAATTTGCTGAGTGTCTTTATCATGAAGAGGTGTTGGATTTTATCAAATACTTTTTCTACATCTATTCAAATGATCATATGGGGTTTTTCCCCTTCATTCTGTTGATTTGCACATGTTAAATGATCTTTGCATTCCTGTTATGAATCCCACTTGGTCATGGTGAATGATTTTTTTAATGTGTTGCTGGATTCTGTTTGCCAGTCTTTTATTGAAGGCCTTTGAATCTGTGTTGATTAGTGATATTGACCTCTAGTGTTCTTTTTTTTGTTTTGTCTTTTTCTGGTTTTGTATGAGGTTAATGCTGGCCTGGCCAAATAAGTATAGAAGTATTCCCTCCTTTTCATTCTTTTGCAAGAGTTTGAAAGGAATGTGTATTAATTCTTTAAATGTTTAGCAGAATTTGGCAGTGAAGCCGTCTGCTTCAATCTTGTTACTTGTTATTAGTCTGTTTAGGTTTTCTAATTTTTCATAATTCAACCTCAGTAAGTTGTATGTGTCAAAAAATTTATCCACTTCTGCTAGGTTTTCCAGTTTGTTTGCATATAGTTGTTTGTAATAGTCTCTTATGATCCTTTGTACTTCTGTGGTATCAGTTGTAATGTCTCCTTTTACATTTCCAATTTTATTTATTTGAATCTTCTGTCTTTTTCTTTAATTAGATTAGCTAAAGGTTTACCAAGTTTGTTTATCTCTTGGAAAAACCAACTCTTTGTTTCATCAATATTCTGTATTTTTTTTTTTTTTTTTTTTTTTTTACTCTCTAGCTTATTTATTTCTGCTCTGATATTTGTCATTTCTCTCCTTGTCCTGATTTTGGGTTTGCTTTATCTTGTTCTTCCACCTCCTTTAGATGTAATGTTAAGTTGTGTATTTGAAGTCTTTCTTCTTTTTTTTTATGTAGGCATTTATTGCTATAAACTTCCTTAATAGAACTCCTTTCACCATATATCATAGGTTGTGGTATGTAGTGTTTTCATTTCCATTTGCCTCCAAGAATTTTTATTTATTTATTTATTTGCTTGTTTTGTTTTAGTTTTCCATTTTATTTTATTTTTTAAAGAAAATGTAATATATATGTTTTTTTACATTCTAGGATATTGTTGTGGAGCAATTGGGAGAGAGGGGGATAGGGGAAAAGGGAAGGAAATGTGGTGAAAGAAGGAGGAAGGAGGAGGAGTGGGATTGTTGGGCCTGTTGCACCCTCCTCATTCTCACATGGGAGACTGGAAGGCATCCAGCAGTGGCTTAGTCATTGCCAGGCTGGATGCAGATGTCAGGGGGGTGTGGCAAAAGCCCTCACCTCCCACCACCCCAGCTAGGGAACCCAGGGCCTTTTTTGCTGTGGCTTGGTGGTTGTCACTGGGCTGGTTGCACATGTTGGGCTGGCATGGCAGAGGCCCGAAGCACCCCATTGCCCCTGCTTGGGAGAGCCCAGTGCACTTCCTGTGGCAGCTCGGTGATCACTGCTAGGCTGGCTGTGGGTGTTAGGGGGGGGTGTAGCTGAGGTCTGAAGCCCTCCAGCCCCCTTGTCTGGAGAGCCCAGAGCACTTAATGTAGTGCTTTGGTGGTCATCACTGGGCCGTCTGCTCATGTCAGGGGTGGTATGGCCGAGGCCCTCTTTCTCCACCCTTGGAACTGGTTGCGGTTGTCAGCGGGCATGGATGAGGCCCCCAGCACTCCCCCCTTTCTGGCTTGGTGGCCCAGGGGTCTTATGGTCCTTCTAGGTATTATAGGTATTCTTTGGTGAAATGAGACCTTTAATAGTTAATATCAAACTTTGTCTCTGGTTGTGGGAACTTTGTTTTTTCTTTCAGTTCTGTGTTGGATTACTTTATGTTCCTACTACTTAAATTCTGTGCTGGAACTAATTCATTGTCCTTTGCTTAATCCTAAAACGTGGGAACTTCCTGTGGGGACCAGTACTTGAGCTCTGTAGTTGAGCTAAATTGCTGCTTTGCTGCTGATTCCTTAGGGAAGGCATTTTGTGCAGCTCAGGTTTTTTTTTTTTTTGGTCGGGGGAGAGCCTAGGAATTGATATCTTTTCTTTTCTTATGTTTTATTTATTTTTTTATGGTGAGGAATATTCATGAGATACAAAGCTCATTGTTACCCCTCTTGCCCAAGATGTGAAGGCCAGATCCAAATTGCATTTGTACCCCATGTCCTCCATCCAGTTATCCCCCACCTCCCCCCCACCTCCTCCGCCCCTATAGTTTAGTTAAATTGCTGCTTTGCTGCTGATTCCCTAGGGCAGGCTTTTTGTGTAGCTCAGGTTTTAATGGTTGACTTTGTAGGTACTTCTGGGTCTAATGAAATACAGTGAACCCAGGTTGTGTAGAAACTCTGGTCTGGGCCTGAGTCTTTTCATCAAGCTGCACCCCATGCAATTCTATATTCCTGACCGGTCTCCTCTAAGTGGTCTTATGCTGATTGTGGTGCAGATTGGTTGTCCTTGCTGTGCACCCGTGTTCTGCTGGTGGGCCTGTTTCCCCACTGCCCATGTTCCAAACACTTCCCATGGGATGGGCCATGCTCTGGTCCCTTGTGATGACTCACCAGCCTCTGAGTGGCTTCTTTTCTTCAGTTGTTGTAGCTCCTTGCTCTTATGTAGGTTCACAGGAACCCTATTAGTGGTCTTGCTGGCCTGGGAGTCACCAAGGTCTTCTTCTCCCTTGCTGCCTCCAAGTAACTTCATCAGAAGGGCACAGCTGCAGCTTTTATCAGCTCCTGCTCCATGTGCTCAGCAGCTCCAGCCTGGAAGTGGCCAGGGCTCAAAACAGTCAAGTAGTTTTTCCTTTCTTTCATCATGGCTTCTCCCACCTTCATGCACTCTGTAGGTCTCTCTCCTCTTTCCCTCTTCTTTAGCAGCCCCAGTTTGGCTGTCATTGCTTTTTTACAGTTGTAAATTGGTTGATTTGTGTGAGAGAGTGAAGCTGGGTATCATCTATTCCAACATTTTGACCAGAAGTTCCTCAGGAATTTTTAAATTTTCTTTTTAATTTCTTCTTTGTCCCATTCATTGTTTTTGGAGCATGTTGTTTAATACCCATGTATTTGTATGTTTTCCAGTGTCCCTTTTTTTGGTTGTTGATTTCTAGTTTTATTACATTGTGTTGTGGTCAGAAAAGGTTGTTGATTTAATTTTTTTTTTTTCCTTTTTGTCTTTTTTCGTGACCGGCAATGGATCGCAACCCTCAGTGTCGTGCCCGTACCGGACCGGGACCGGCAACGGGATCGCAACCCTCAGTGTTGCACCCGCAGCTCGCTCAGCCAGTGAGCAGCCGGTCTGTATGTGGGATCCAAACCCTCGGCGGAGTGCTGCTGTGCTCCCAAGCGGCGCACTGTAGCAGTGCGCCACCGGGCCGGCCCCTAATGTCTTTTTAAAAAAATTGATCAGACTTGTTTTGTGACCTAACATATGGTGTATTCAAGAGAATGTTCCACATACTGCTGAGAGGAATGTGTATTCTGCAGCTGTTGGATGAAATGTTCTAAATATGTGCATTAGGTCCAATAGGCATAGAGTGGAGATTAACTATGCTGTTTCCTGGATAATTTTCTATGAGGATGATCTGTCCTTTCTGAAAGTGAGGTGTTCAAGTCCCCAACTATTATTGTGTTGGAGTTAATCTTTCCCATTAAGTCCAATGTAATTGCTTTATATAACTGGGTGCTACATAACTGGATGTGTATATATTTAGAATTGTTACATCCTCTTATTAAACTGATTCCTTTATCTTCATATAATGACCTACATTGCCTACTTTGTTTTACATTCCTTGGCTTGAAGTCTATTTTATATGATATAAATATAGCTACCCCTGCTTTTTTGTTATTGTTTGCATGAAATATCTTTCTCATTCCCTTTACTTTCAGCCAGTGTGTCTTTATCAGTTAAGTGAGTTTCACGTAGGCAGCGTATTATTGGTTTTTGTCTTATAATCCACTCAGCTACTCTGTGTCTTTTAATTTGGGCATTTAATCCATTTACATTTAGAGTTATTATTGATATATAGGGACCAGTTACTGCCATCATGCCATTTTTTTCTGATTTTTTTGTGAATTATGTTTTCCTTTTTTTCTGGTTGTACTGTCTTCCTTTATGATTGAGTTGGTTTTTTCTAGGTTTATATTTTGCTTTATCACTATTTATGTTTAGAATGTTTCTTATAAGTTTTTTTTTTGTTGTGGTTACCATGAGGCTTGCAAAAAACATGTTATACTTATAACAGATTGTTTTAGACTAATGCCAATTAAACTTTTCTTTCTAGAAAAAAGAAAAGACCAAAGCCAATTCTGTGCTTTGGTACCATTACTCCCTCACCCTCACACGAACCCACTTTTTGACAATTTTTTGATTCAAATTACATCTTTTAATATTGCCCATCTCTTATGTAGTTGTTGTATATGTTAGTGTCTTGTTAGGTTTGTCCTTTAGTCTTCACACCAAGGATACAAGCATTTTATTCACCACCTTTATGACACTGGAGTATTCTGAGGTTTTCTGTGATCTTATTTTAGTAATGAATTATGTATATTCAAATGTTTTCTTACTGTTCCTTAGTGTCATCTTTCAGATTGAAGAACTCCCTTTAACATTTCTTATAAGAGAGGTCTAGTGTTGATGAATTCCCTTTGCTTTTGTTTGTCTGGAAAAGACTTTATTTCTCCATCATAGTTGAAGGTTAGTTTTGCTGGATAGAGAATTGTTGACTGACAGTCTTTTTCCTTCAGCACCCTGAATATATCATCCCATTCTCTTCTGGCCAGTAAAGTTTCTACTGAGAAATCCACTGAAAGATGTATTGGGGCTCTATTGAATGTTATGTGTTTCTTTTCTCTTGCTACTTTCAGTATTCTTTGTCTTTGTTCTTTGATAATTTGATTGTAATTTGCCTTGGGGTGTTCCTCCTTGGATTAAATTTGACTGGCAACGTCTGAAGTTCCTGTATGTCATCTTTCTCCCTACTTGGAAAACTTTCAAATATTATGTCCTTGAATATGCTTTCTACATCTCTTTTTCCTCTCCTTCAGGTATGCCAATTATACAGAGGTTATTTCACTTAAGGAACTCCTATAATTGCTGTATTTCTGTTTCATTTTTCTTATTCATTTTTCTTTTTGCTTCTCTGATTTGAGCATTTCACATGTTCTCTTTGAGCTCACCAATTCTTTTCTCTTTGATTAAGTCAGCTGTTGGAGTTTTCTATCAAGTTTTTCAGTTCAGATAATGTATTCTTTATTTCTAGAATTTCTATTTTTTAATTGATTCAATTCCTTTGTCAAGTTTCTCATTCTGCTCCTGAATTATTTTCCAGATATCATTTAATTTTCTATCTGTATTTTCCTGTGACTCCCTGACATCCTTGAGAGGATTATTCTGAATTCTCCGTCAGACATTTCATAAATCTGCTGTTCTTCTGGGTCCATTGCTGGTACTTCATTTGTTTCCTTTGTTAGTGTCATATTTTTTCTGTTCTTTCTTGAACTTTGTGTCTTTACATTCATGCCTGGGCATTTAAGGGGAGTGCTACCTCTTCTAATTTTTATAGGTTGTGCTTTTGTTGTGTTAGACATTTGCTGGTTAATATTAGAGCTTTGTCTCTGGTCTGTGGTCTTGGTTAACTGCAAAACTGGGAGAACTTCCTGTGGGGACCAGCACTTGAGCTCTCTGGTGGTGCTAAATTCTGCTTTGCTGTTGATTATCTGGGGAAGTCTTTTAGGGTGGACTGGATTTTAATTGTTGGGTTTTTAATCACTTCTGGGTCTTGAGAGGTCCAGTACACCTGGGCTATGTAGCAATTCTGGCCCAGACTGAGTCTTTCCACCACACTTCACCCCCTGCAGTTGTATCATCACCTTGACCAGTCTCCACTGAGTTGTCCTCTGGTGAATCAAAGGCAGATCATATGCCCATGACGTGTCCCAATATTCCCAAGGCAGACCAGCCTCCCTCCTGCACTCCATACACTTCCAATGTGAGATCCATGCGTGGGTCCTTTACGAGGACTCACCAGATTCTGAGTGGTTCCAGTCGGCTGCTGCCCCTCTCTCCTATGTGGGTCCACAGGAACCCTGTGAGTGGTGTTGCTGGCCTGGGTGCTGTTATGGTGTGCTCCAAGGCCTTCTTCTCCCTTGTAGGCTCCAGGAAATTTTACACAAGGGACTCTGTTTTGCCTTTTGCTGTCTCCTGCTCCATGTCTTGTGGCATGAATTGGTCTGGGCTTGAAACAGTCAGATCATGTTCTTCTTCCTCTTCCCACAGCTTCTCTCAACTTCTTGAACTCTGTTGTCTCAGGTAGGCACTCTTTGCTTTGCAATAGTTGTAAATTTGTTAATTAGCAGGGAGATAAATGCTGGGTACCGTCTTTGCTGTCTTCTTGATAATGTCACCCTCTATAATACCATTCTCAATGTAATCCTTAATCAACTCAAAAGTATTTAAAGTTTTGATAAGCTCTTCAATGGTTACATTTATAGGAGTTACTTGGCATGATTTATTTTCTTCAGTGATGCTATTGAATTTATTGTAATATCATAGGTAAAATATGAAATAAGGCTGATCAGAAGTGTCTATAGTTTTGTAAGTCATATATTTTACCTATTTCAATGTTTTGCCATGAACTATGGAATGCTTTCTGCCTTTCCATGCACTCTGTGGAATACAGTGGGGTCTGAGTAAGAAATTATTTTGTTTGTAGTTATTGACTTGGCTTTTAAAGTTTTTAGTTATTAGTAGTGCACCTAAGGATTTTAATATTTTCTACAGTCAGATACGTTTTCTTTGCTTTTGTAGAAACCAATGCTATTTTAATGAGGGGTCCAAAAGCACCTAGTTTGTCTAAGTAAAATTTTTTCTTAAAAATTTTATTGAAACATATTGATTGTACATATTTATGGTGTACAGAGTTATATTTTAGTACATGTACATAAGGTGTGTTGATCTATTCACAGTAATTAGTCTATCCATCATTGCAAAACTTAATCATTTATTTGTGATGTGCACATTTGATCATTTGTCTACTACTCATTTGGTTCCATGCAGTGAAATATTATTGATTACAGATTTCTAGGTCAAATACACACCAATAGGGATTATTTTTTTCTATTTCAATGTACTTTTGTGTCTATCTATCAGTCCCTCCCTATTTATCCTTCCCCCACTTGTCAACTTCTAGTAACCATAGTTCTTCTCTCTCCTTTTAACAGTACAGCTTATTACTATTGTTATTTCTTTTTGTTTGTTTGTTTGCTTGTTTTGTTTTGTTCTCTTTTTTAAGCTCCCGTATACATGTGAGAAAATCCAGTATTTCTTTCTGTGCCTGGCTTACTTCACTTAACATAATTTTCTCCAAGCTCATCCTTGTTGCTGCAAATGGCAGAATTTCTTTCTTTTATATGGCTGAGTAGTATTCCATTGTGTGTATGTACCACATTTTCGTTATCTAATCATCTGTTCTTGGACATGTAGTTTGGTTCCATATTAAAGCTATTGTGAACAGAGCTGCAATAAACATGGGAGTGCAGGTATCCCTTAAACATGATGCTTTCCATTCCTTTGGGTTTAAACCCAATAGTGGGATTTCTGGTTCATATGGTAGTTCTGTCTGTAGTTGATTGAGAAACCTCCATCCTGTTTTCCATAATGGCTGTACTAATTTAAAATTCCACCAACAATGCATAAGTGTTCCCCTTTCTCTGCATCCTAGGCATCATTTGTTATTTTTTCTTTTTGATATTACCCAGTCTAACTGGGGTGAGATGGTATCTCAGTGTGGTTTTTACTTGCGTATCTCTGATGATTAGAGGATTTTTTTTAAAGTGCTTATAGGTCATTTGCATGTCTTTTTTGAGAAATTTCTCTTGAACTCTCTTGCCAATTTTTAAAAATTGTTTTGTTTGTTTTTTGTTTTGTTTTGGGGGGAGTTTTGTTTTGTTTTGTTTGTTTTGTTTTTTACTATTGAGTTGTTGAAGTTCCTTGTATATTCTGGAAATTAGCCACTTTTTGGATATACTACTTGCAAATATTTTCTCCCATTCTGTAGGTTGTCTCTTCACTCTATTGATTGTTTCCTTTGCTGTGCAGAAGCTTTTTACTTGATGTAATCCCATTTGCTTGCTTTTACTTTTGTTACCTGTGCTTTTGGGGTCTTATTCATAAAATATTTTCCTAGTCTTATGTCCTAGGGCATTTACACTGTGTTTTCTTCTAGAAGTTTTATAGTTTTACATCTTGCAAATTAGTCTATAATCCATATTAGGATGATTTCTGTATATGGTGAGAGATAGGGGTCTAGTTTCATTCTTTACACATGTATATCCAGTTTTCCCAGCACCATTTACTGAAGAAGTGGTCCTGTCTTCAATGCATGTTTTAGAGCTTTTATCAAAGATCAATTATCTGTAAGTACATGGGTTTATATCTGAGCTTTCTATTCTTCTCCATTGGTCTAATTGTCTGTTTTTATGGCAATGCTGTACTGTTTTGGTTACTATAACTTTGTAGTATAATTTGAAGTCAGGTAGTGCAATGCCTCCCACTTTACTCTTTTTGCTTAGGATTGCTTTGGCTTACTAAAGGTCTTTTGTTGTTCCATATGAATGTTAGTACTGTTTTTTATATTTCTGTAAACATTGTAATTGGTAATGTAATACAGATTACAGTCAATCAGTAGATCACTTTGGGTAGTATGAAAATTTTCACAACATTAATTCTACCAATGAGCATGGAATGTCTTTTCATTTTTGTGAACTCTTTAATTCCTTTCATGAGTGCTTTGTAGTTTTTTATTATAGAAATCATTCACCTCCTTGGTTAAATTTATTACTTAGTATTTTATTTTATTTTATTTTAAATCAGCTTGCTTTCTTGATTCCTATGTCTGCTAGTTCATTGTTGATGTATGGAAATGCTACTGACTTTTGTGTATTGTTATTATATCCTGAAACATTAATAAATTTGTTTAGAAGTTCTAAGAGTTTTTAGGTGGAGTCTTTAGGTTTTCCTACATGGAAGATCATGTCATCTGTGATCTGGGACAATTTTACTTCTTCTTTTTGAATATGGATGCTCTTTATTCCTTTCTCTTGCCTAATTGCTTTGGCTAGAACTTTCAATACTATATTAAATAGGAGAGGTGAAGGTAGGCATCCTTGTCTTGTTCCTGTTCTTATAGGAAAAGGTTTCAACTTTTCCCCATTTGGGATGATGTTACCCGTGGGTTTGTCATAGATGGCTTTTATTGTGTTGATGTATTTTCCTTTTATACCTAATTTGTTAAGGGTTTTTATCATGAGGAGTTGTTGAATTTTCTCAAATGCTTTTCCTGCATCTGTTGAGAGGAGCATATGGATTTTACTGTTAATTTTGTTGATATTGTGTATCACAATCATTGTTTTTCATATGCTGAAGCATTCTTGCATCTCTAGGATGAATCCCACTTGATCAAGATGTATAATATTTTTGATGTGCTGTAGGATTCTGTTTTCTAGCATGTTGCTGAGAATTTTTGCATCTAATTTCATCAAGGATACTGGCCTGCTATTTTCTTTTTTTGTGATGTCTATGTCTGGTTTTGTTGTCAGGGTGATGCTAGCCTCATAGAATGGGCTTGGGAGAATATCTTGTGCTTCAAGTTTTTGAAATAGTTTGAGAGGAATCGGTATTACAGCCTCTTTAAAAATTTGGTGGAATTCAGCAGTAAAGCCACTCAGTCCTTGTTTTTTCTTTGTTGGGGTACTGTTGATTACTGATTCAGTCTCATTACTGGTCTGTTCAGATTTTGAATTTCTTCTTGATTCTTTCTTGGTAAGGTGTATGTGTCCAGAAATTTGTCCATTTCTTCTAATTTTCAAATTTGTTAGCATATAGTTGTTCATAATAGTGTCTAATGATTCTTTGTATTTCTGTGGAATCAGTTGTAATGTCATCTTTTTTATTTCTGATTTTTGATACTTGTTTCTTTTCTTTGTTATTCTAGCTAATGGTTTATCAATTTCATTTATCTTCTCAAAAAAAACTTTTTATTTCATTGATCTCTTGAGTTTTTTTTGTATCTATTTCATTTAGTTCTTTTCTGATCTTTATTATTTCTTTCCATCTACTATTTTTGGGGTTGAATTGCTCTTGCTTTCCTAGTTCCTTGACTTCCCTAGGTTGTTTAATTGGGATCTTTCAACTTTTTTGACGTAAGCACTTATTCCAATATTTTCCCTTTTAGTATTGCTTTGCAGTATTCCACAGGTTTTAGTAAAGTGTACTTGTGTTTTCATTTGTTTGAAGGAATTTTTTGATTTCCTGCTTTATTTTCTCTTTGACACTGGGCATTCAGGAGCATGTTGTTTAATTTCCATGTATTTGTATCCTTTTCAAAGTTTTCTTGTTGTTAATTTCTAATTTTATTCCACTGTGGTTTGAAAAAATACTTCATAGGATTTCAGTGTTTTAAAATTTGTTGATATTTGAATTGTGGCCTAAATGTGGTCTATCCTGGAGAATAATCCATGTGATGATTAGAAGAATGTTTATTCTTCAGTTATTGGATGAAATGCTCTGTATATGTCTGTAAAGCCTATTTGGTCTAAAGTGCTGTTTAAATCCAATATTTCTCCACTAATTTTTTGTCTGTATGATCTGTCCAATGTTGAGAGAGGTTTGTTAAAGCCCCCAAATGTTATTGTATTGGAGGTCTATCTCTCCATTTTGATCTAATAATAGTTGCTTTATATATCTGGTAGTTCCAATAGTGGGTGCATATATACTTAAAATTGTTATATCTTCTTGTTACATTGATCATTTTGTCATTATATAATGTCTTCCTTTGCCTCTTTTTACAGATCTTGGTTTAAAGACTATTATATCTAAGTATGGAAACCCCTACTCCTCTTTGGTTTCCATTTGCCCAAAATGTCTTTTTCCATCCCTTCACTATTAGTCTGTGTGTGTCTTTATTGGTATGGTGAGTTTCTTGCAGGCAGCATTTACTTAGGTCTAGGTTTTTAATGCATTCAGCCAGTTTATATCTTTTAAGTGAGAAATTTAATCCATTTACATTCAAGATTGTTCTTGAAAGGTATTGCCTTATTCCTGCCATTTTATTAATTTGTTTATGGTGTTTTGTATTTCTTTTGTTCCTTCTTTCTCTTTTACTGTCTGTCTTTGCTGTTTGGTTTTTTTTAATTTTTATTGTTTTTTTTTACATTTTTTGGTGGTATTTATGCATTTTTTATTTCCTCCTAAGTCTTTGAAATCTGGTGTACATTTTATTCTTACTGTACATCTCAGTTTGGACTAGACACATATGGCTCCATCTGAGAGGCAAGATAGTTTGATATTAACACAGAGTATAGATGAAAATGTTTTTCAGCAACTATGGGTTGAATGATTTCAATATGACAAGCACTGTCTTAAGCACCTGCCACATGTTAATGCACGTCTTATACAAGTTATTAAGCCTATTTAAACTTCAATTTCCTCATGTGTAGAATGACACTAATAATAATACCTATACCTACTTTATGATGTTGCTGAGACTATAAATTAGAGTAATGCATTGAAAATGCTTATACAGAGTCTGTCATATACTGAACACTTAACATATAAATATTATTTTCAGAAAATTTAGACAATTGATGCTTGGGAGGATGATGAATCTTTCTAATAGAAATAACATTCACTTTGTGATAACAATGATAATAGATAGCATTCACAAATAATGTAATATATATTTTAAATTACTTTTACCACATTCTCTTTTATTATTGCAATGTATTTTTTTCATTTTATCTTTGGAGGGAAAATAATGTGTTTACCAAATTCCTTTTACTTCTTTTAATCTTTCACTGTTGCAGGCCTGTGTTGTATTACAATATATTAAAATAGGGTGTTTTATATTGTTCAATCTCACTTATGTTGCCATTTTCATTTAAAATATGAACAGATCTTAAACATAAAGTTTGATTAAATTTTGCATATATACATCCACATAATAAACATCCAGATCAGAATATAGAATAAGACCAGGGCCCAAGAAATCATTAGGATTCCAATGCCCAATTAATACCACCTACCTCCATATATAATCAATAATCTGACTTACTTTAATATAGGCTGGTTTTGCTTGTTTTTTAAGTTTATATAAATGGAATCACTTATACTGTTTTTTGTTTAACTTTTTTTCTCAATACTATGTCTGTGAGAGTTATACAGATTGTTGTATATAGCAGTGTGTTGCTCATTTTAGGTGCTGCATAATATTTTGATGCACAATATTTATTTTTGTAGTGATAAGATACATTTTATTTCTTGTTCTCATTTGCATACCTCTTCTACTACTGGTTTCTATTCTTTCTCATGTATTCATAATGACATTTATTGTTCTTTTGATTCCAGATGTGGGACTTCCTTAAGAATTTGTTGAAGAGCCAGTCTTGTGGTGAATTCCCACAGTTTTTGTTTTTCTGGGAAGGATAATATCTTTTTTCAATTCTAAAGGATGGCTTTCCTGAGTATTGTATTCTTGGCTGACATTTATTTTTCTTTAGCACTTTGAATATATCATCTCATTCTTGCCTGCCCTGTAAGGTTTCTGTTGAGAAGCCAGCTTTAGTCTGATAGGATTCCCTTATAGGTGACTTCACATTTTTCTCTTGCTGTTTTTAGAATTATTTCTTTGTCTTTGACTTTTGACAATTTCACTATAATGTGTCTTGGGGAGATTCTTTTTGAATCTGTTGAATGTGTTTGGGGATCTTGAGCTTGTTGGATCTTGGAGACCATACGTCTTTCAATATTTGGGAAGTTTTCAGTTCTTATTTTATTAAATAGGCTTTCTATGCCTTTTTGTTACTCTTCCCCATCCAGTACATTTCTGATAGGCATATTTGTATGCTTAAGGTTGTCCAATAGATCTCTTAGGCTTTCTTCAGTGTTTTAAATTCTTTTTTTTTCTTTTTCTTTTCCTTTTTTTTTTTTTTTTTTTTTCCATCTGGGTTAATTCAAAAAGCCTGTCTTCTAGTTCAAAAAGTCTTTATTTCACTTGTTCTAGCCTGTTGCTTAAGTTCTCAATTTTATTTTTTATATCTTTGGATGAATTCTTCAGTTTCAGGATTTCTGTTTGGTACTTTTTTATACTTTGTATCTCTTTGTTTAATTTCTAAAAAGCCTGTCTTCTAGTTCAAAAAGTCTTTATTTCACTTGTTCTAGCCTGTTGCTTAAGTTCTCAATTTTATTTTTTATATCTTTGGATGAATTCTTCAGTTTCAGGATTTCTGTTTGGTACTTTTTTATACTTTGTATCTCTTTGTTTAATTTCTCATACACTTTCTGGATAGTTTTTTCTTTGTTTGTTTTTTACTTCATTGTGATTTCTATCTATTTTTTCTTGCATCTTGTTGAGTTTCCTTAAGATTTCTGTTTGAGATTTCTCTTTATGCACTTCAGTGGTTTCCTGTTGTTTAAGGTTTGGTATTGGAGGATCACTGTCTTCCCTTAAGGGAATCAAGCTTCCTTGATTTTTCATGCTTCTCATTTCTCTGTGTTGATGTCTGGGCATCTGGTGGTGGAGTCACTTCTTTTAGATTATGGAGCAGTTTTTGAAGGAAGAGACTTACCTGTAGAAGTGTTGTACATTGATAATCAGGTTGGGCATCATGAGTTTGGTTCTGGTTTCCTGCCTTATTCTTTTTTTGAAATGTGGCAAATTATACAAAACAAAATTTATCATTTTAACCATTTTTAACTGTACAGTTGAGTGTGGCAATAGGTGTCAGCTCTCTACCTGCACCCTCCCCACTGAGGTGTGTGGGCCCTCTATGTCTGGTGGAACTCTGAGCTCCCAGGTAAGATGGGCATGAATCCAGGTACACTCCTACATACTCTCCCGTGGCATGGGTGAGCCTGCTGTGTCAGGTGCAACACTATGTAAAATTTTTAAGAATTCTTTACTTTTTAGTTATAAATTTAGCCTTCTTAATAAAAATTGTTTTAATTTTACAGTCTGTATATTTTGTAAATAAATTACAGCACAAGGGAAACTGATTCAAATAAATATTTAGCTCTAATATCAGGGTAATCTTACTGAGGAGTGATAATATTCTTTGTCAATAGTTGTAAGTGACGAAGTTGTTAAATAAAATTTTCTTTTACTCCCATCATCAGATTTTATGATATATCTCAATTTAGAACATCTCAACATGGGCCAATAGTCCATATTTCCATTACCAAACTCTGTGTTAAAATAAATATGTGTATGTTAGAAAGAAATGTTAAGTTCAAAACCTGGGTTGATGGGGCATATTGTAGATTTTTGTTACTATAGGCCAGAAATTAGCTGGTCTAGATTTGTTGCTTAGTGAGGTAACCCAGACATTAATGAGTGAGATGTTGTAACCCCTTTCTGCCTTATTTTTTTTTTTGAATTGTGGCAAATTATACAAAAGAAAAATTTATCATGTCAACCATTTTTAACTGTACAGTTGAGTGGCATTAACTCCATTCATAATGTTATTAAAACTTCACTGCCATCCATCTCCAGAACTTTTTCATTTTTCTAAAATGAAGCTTTATACCCATTAAACAATAACTCCCCATTCCTGACTGCCCCTAACTTCTTGAGAAGAGCTCTGTGCTTTTGGTGTTACATCCAAAAAATCAGTGCCAAATCAAATGTCATGTAGCTTTTTCCCAATGTTTTCTTCTACAGTTTGTTTTGTAGTTTTAGCTATTACATTTAGTTCTTTTGTCCACTTAGAATTAATTTTTACATAGTATTAGGTAAGAGTCCAACTTTATTCTTTTACAAGTGGATATCCAGTTTTCTAAGTACTTTTTGATGAAAAAACTTACCTTTCCTTTTTGAGTGGTCTTGGACTCCTGTCAAAAATCATTTGACCGTATATACGAAGGATTATTCTGTGCTCTATAATCTAATTCTGTTATATTGGTCAGTGTGTTGGTTACTTGTAGGTGTTGACTTGATTAGATTAAGGAATACTAAAACCTGGAAAAGCTATCTGTTTAGATGCGTCCATGAGGGTGTTTCTAGAAGAGATTAATATGAGGGCCTCAGTGAACTTGGTGGGAAAAATCTGCCCTCAGTATGGGCAGAACTATACAACCTGCTGGGGGCCCAGACAGAAGAAAAACAGAGGAAAAGGCAAATCACTCTCTCTCTTGCTTCTGCCATTATGTCTTGCTGTATCCTGCATTGCTGTAGCACCACCACGAAAAGCAAGGTCTTCACCAAATGTGTCCCCTGAACTTTGGACTTCCCAGCCTCTGAAACTGCAAGCAACAAATATGGTTTCATACAAATTACCCAGTTTCAAGTAATTCTATTATAAGCAATAGAAACAGATAATTACAATCTATAATTTTGTGTTTATGCCTGTCAACACTGTTTTGATTACTATAGTTTTATAGTAAGTTTTGATAGCAGGAAGTGTAAGTCTACCAAATTTGATCTTTTTTACATTGGTTTTGGCTATTGAGGGTCTTGTAAGGGTCCATATGAATTTTGGAATGCATATTTATATATTTGAAAAAAAAACTTTATTGGGATTTTGATAGGAATTGCATCGAATATGTAGATCACTTTGGTCAGTATTAACATTTTATCATATATTAGTTCTTCCTTTCCATGAACACATGATGCATTTTCATTTATTTATGTCTTCAATTTCTTTTAGCAATGTCTTTATAGTTTTTAGTATACTGAAAACTTCTATCCTGCTCTATCTGCTTTTGTAAACGGGCTTGCTCTAACTTAGCAACAGTGAAGCCATCTTAGAAGCTGTTACAGCAAGACACACCTTGCCCCCCTCTCCCGGGCCAGCTAGACACACAGGATGTTCTGCTAGCTTGCAAGAGCTGAGAAATGTAGGTTGCGGTAGAACATAAAATTTTCCACATAAGCATGTTCTCTAAGGAACCTCTGGGTAGGGGTCTTATCACACCTGGTTAAGTGGGGCAAGAAGTGTGGTTGCTTGAGGAGGGGGTCTCTGAGAATTGGCCTACTTCTCCCCTACACAAGAAGAGCTCGGAGCCTGTGGTTTTCTTGCTAATACAGGCACAGGCTTGTAACCACAGAGCTATGAGGTACAGAAGTACTTAGCTGATTTTATGTCTCTACATAGCTAAGTCAAACCAGCAGATGGCCAAGTGTTTAGAAGAGCTCAGAGCTGACAGCCTATGGTTTTCTTGCTAATACAGGCACAGGCTTGTAACCACAGAGCTATGAGGTACAGAAGTACTTAGCTGATTTTATGTCTCTACATAGCTAAGTCAAACCAGCAGATGGCCAAGTGTTTACCAGTAAAGAAGTCAGAAGGAAAATCACCTAGAAACGGATGGGTGCCAACCAATGAGCTTTAAGGTCACTTAAGTTAGCCAATAAACACTGCTTATTACTTTATCTCCTGGCTGCCAGAAAAGTTGCCCCAGAAAAATGTATAACAAGACAGCTAAAAAGCCTAACGGGGTCTCACCCCAGCTTGGCGGTGAGAACCCAATGCGTTGGAAATAATAAACCTCTTGCTAATTGCATTGCTCATCATCTTGTGGTCTCTTTGAGGCAAGTATTCCCATTCTATGTGAGGTTGGGATTCATCCCAAATCTTATATACTAGTGTTTTGCCTCCTTCGAAAAGCTTATTCCTAAGAATTTTTTGGATATTGTTATAAGTGAAATTATTTTCTTAATTTGCTTTAAAGACAATTCATTGTTAGTGTACATAAATCCTACTGATTTCTGCATGTTGATTTTATATGAAATTTTGCTGAATGTCTTATATTTATTTTTTGTGTGTGAAACCTTTAGGATTTTCTACATACGAGATTATGTCATCTGTGAACAGAGGTCATTTTACTTCTTTCTCTTTAATTTGAATACCTTGTATTTCTTTTTCTTGATTAATTGCTCTGGCTAGAACTTCAAACACTGTTGAATAGAGTTGATGAAAATGGACATCCTTGTCTTGTTCCTGATCTTAAGGAAAAAGCTTACAGTGGTTTATCATTGAATATGATGTAAGCTGTGAGGTTTTTTTTATATATATATGGTCTTTATTATGCTGCAGTTTCCTTCCATTCCTGTCTTGTTGAATGATTCTATGATGAAAAGTTTTTAAATTTTGTCAAATTCTTTTTTATATCAATTAAAATGATTGTGTCCCCCCCCCCATGTTGTTAATGTAATATATAACATTGATTGACTTTCATATGTTGAACCACGCTTAGATTCTAGAAATTAATTCCACTTGGTCATGGTGTATAATCCTTTTAATATATTAAGTTTGGCTTGCTAGGGTTTGGTAGAGGATGTTTGTATCATTGTTCATTATGGATATTGGTTGGTAATTTTCCTTTCTTGTAGTGTCATTGTCCGGCTTTTGGTATCTGGCTAATGCTGGCATCAAAAAATGAGTTAGAAAATATTTTTTCTTATTCAATTTTTTGAAAAGTTTGGGAAGAATTGGCATCAATTCTTTAAATACTTGGTATAATTCACTAATGAAATCATATGATTCAAGGCTTCTCTTTATTGGAAGTTTTTTTGAATACTGATTAAAATTTGTTATATGTCTACTCCAACTTTCTATTTTTTCATGATACAGTCTTGTTATATTGTATGTTTCTAGAATTTGTCCATTTCATGTAGGCTCTCCAATCTGTGGTGACAATTGTCCACATGTAAGCTTTTGTTTCTATAAAATTGGTAGTAATGTCTCCACATCATTTATTACTTTAGTAATTTGGGACTTGTCTCTCTTCTTCTTAGTCAATCTAGCTAAAACTTTGCCAATTATGTTGACAGTTTTGAAGAACCAGCTTTTGGTTTTATTGATTTCCTCTATTTTCACATTTTGTTTATTTGTTGTTTTCTTGGTTTCCTTTAGTTTCTTGTCCATGCTTTTAAACTCTTTGAACGTAATTAATGTCTTTGTCCAGTAAATTTGACGTCCGTTTTCCTTCAAGGACAATGTCTGCCACTTTATTTTATTCCTGTAAATGGGCCACATTTTCTTGTTTCTTTATAGGACTTATGGTTTATTGTAGAAAATTGGGTATTTATTAGGCATCTGAGAAAATACCTACCTTTCTGATCTTTGAAGATGGGAAATCTTTCATTTACATAACTGAACCTCCTTTGAGCCTTGGGGTCACCCAGAGGTGACCACTTATGGCTTTTCAAGTCTTTTCTGAGCACATGTCTTGCCTGGAACTGTGAATATATATTTGTTTGATTCCTCGGTATACATGGCCACTTTTTAATATCTTATTTTTCTAGGGAGTCTCATGTCAGCTTCTCCTTGGGGTCTTCTTGGTCTGCTGGTGCCCCTCTCCAAAATCTCTTGCCCCAGACATCTGCAGGTCTATAATTGCCCTGTAGATTATATGAACAGCGTGTGCTGCTTTCTTCCACTTTTCCCAGCCTGAGCTCTGAGTTAGCTGAAACAGAGTCCATCCCATCAGGCAATGCCCAGACAGGTTAGAAAGTTGCAAATAAGGTCTGTTCAGCTTAGTTTGTGAGGGTGAAATGGAATTGGAATGTTTTCTCTTCTAGACTGAGACGTCAGTGCCCCGTGAAGGGTGTAGGACAAGGATATGCAAAAAACCCTTGAAATTTTCTATTTTTCATGTGGCTTTTTCTTGATTGGCTGTTTTGCTTGGTTGAAATAAACCATTGCTGGGCCAGCCCCGTGGCTCACTCAGGAGAGTGCAGCACTGGTAGCGCGATGCTGCGGGTTCGGATCCTATATAGGGATGGCTGGTGCACTCACTGACTGAGTGTGGTGCAGACAACACTGTGCTGAGGGTTGCGATCCCCTTACCAGTCAGGAAAAGGGAAAAAAAAAGATAGACCATTGCCTGTTTTTCAGAGCTACCATAAGGTCACTTTATCCAGTTTTGTTGTTGTTTTGTTTGTTTGTTTTGCTGTTAATGTCTTCATGGTGGAAAGATGGCTTAGAACTTCCTAGTCAGCTGTTATGCTGACATGGCAGGTTGCATTACTCTTAGGTTGTCACCCATGTAACTGCCATTATGATTAGTCAAGGAAACATCAACTGATGTTTTAGTTAATCTGTTAAATTTCAGGCATTCTGTTCTCTGCTTTCATTGTTCATGAACCCTAGTACTTCATGGGAATTGGGGCAAATTACCCCTACCAATATTTGCTTTGCCTGTTGTCCTAGCAGGATAAGAACCCCAAGGTAATCAAGCAGCTGTCTTATACTTAAGAACAGGAAATACTGCAAATGTCCAATTTGTGAAAGGTTTACTATTAGGGAACTAAAACCTCTAATCTAAAGGTGCATAAAATTGGGGGAATGAGAAACAAAAGTTCTGCAGATGGCTCAATGGAGATGATGTTAAAAGAGAATAATCTTACTTCACTCCTAAGGTTCCTGGAGCTCACAGCCATTAATTCAGTGCATATACCATATCTGGGTAGACAGCATTCCAAACCTAGAGGATGCTGTCACCTTAGTTGAGCCTTTTGTAAGAAAATTTAATTTTATTTTGTCAGTATACAATGTGGTTGATTATTGTGGCCAATTACCGAAACCTCCCTCCCTCCTCCCTCTCCCCCATCCCTCCCAACAATGTCCTTTCTGTTCACTTGTCATATCAACTTCAAGGAATTGTAATTGTTGTGTCTTCTCCCCCCCCCCAGTTTATTTGCATATTTATTTATTTATTTATTTTTAGCTTCCACAAATGAGTGAGAACATGTAATATTTCTCGTTCTGTGCCTGACTCATTTCACTTAATATAATTCTCTGGTATACCTGTTCTCCAATGTTCACTGCAGCACTATTTACAATAGCTAAGAGTTAGAACCAGCCCAAATGTTCATTATCAGATGGGTGGATATGGAAAATGTGGTATATCTACACAATGGAATACTACTCTGCTATAAAAAAGAATGAAATACTGCCATTTGCAGCAACATGGATGGACTTAGTTGAGCCTTTAATCAGCCATTCCACCCGGAATACTACTCTGCTATAAAAAAGAATGAAATACTGCCATTTGCAGCAACATGGATGGACTTAGTTGAGCCTTTAATCAGCCATTCCACCCGGAATACTACTCTGCTATAAAAAAGAATGAAATACTGCCATTTGCAGCAACATGGATGGACTTAGTTGAGCCTTTAATCAGCCATTCCACCCTTCTATAAGCTGCTTCTGGATAAGGCAGTATCACAATAGTGCCAACAGATCCTGTGGTAATGTGCACTTCCTGAACCTCTTTTACTACCAAATACATCCTTTGGAATTAGGTGATATTTTAAAGAATTCCTTGAGACAAATTTAGGTTCATTTTATAATTCCTCAGATCAATTGGTAAAGGAACACAAAAAACATTACATTATAAAATATTGAACTTTAAAATAAAGCATATATAAATACACACAAACATATTTCTTCAGATACAGGTTCCAGATCAGACTTGGTGAGAGGGAGCACATGTAGTTTGGGCCATGCATAGTCTCCATTCCTGCCACCATATTAAAGGCTGGTTGACAGCCACCAAGTGAGTCATTCCCTGCATGCAGTTGTTGAGTGTCTCCTTTGCAGAGGATACTCTTTAGTGTGAGACAGAGATCTGTGTGTTCTTTGTCTACTCTCCTAGATCCATTCACTTTATTTTCCATTCTCCCTTGGTTGAGGATTGTCCCTGATCTATTAACTTCCCCCACAGCCAAGCTGTTTCATGTGAGATCAGGATGCTTTCTTGAGCTAGGAGAAATCCCTGAAGTAGAAAACAAAAGAAGCACAGTGTGCACTTAAGATGGGAAGCTGTCACCATTATTCTGAGCTTGCACAGAACTTTCCACTATAGCTGCAGCTATAATCATAACACACAAAGAAATGTTATGAAGGGCAAAATAGCGATCTGCGATGCCTTTCTCTTGTAAAATAGGAGAAGGCTGATTAGGAAAAGAGTGAACAGTAATAATACCAAAGACTCAATCAAAGTCTTGTTCTTGGGCAAGATATTTTTTTAAAGGAGTGTACATGAATGTTGTGCTGGGAATCCATTCATTCTTTTAAACTATCCATACCTTTACATCCCTTGGAATGGGTTGGTGAATCTTCAGGGATATGTATACCCATTTCAAGACTGCTTCTTGAAGTATTTCTGCATTTTTTCAATAGGGTACTCTGGAACTCTTGCATCTCCTGCACACCACACACAGGCTATGGAGAATCTCAACTTCATTAATTGAGACACTACTTCTATCCTTCCTGATAATGTGCCATGCTGATGGGCAGGAAGGCAAAAGCAACAATAACAACCTGGATAGTCTTATATTGTCCTTCAGTTTATCTGAGATTTATCTTTGTTTCTACCACACATTTTTTTGGCCAAGACCAAAGAAATTTGGAAACTGGGTTTCATGGTTCACATCAACTTCTTTGTCCCAGTTTCAGTAGGTCTGAATCAACTTCCTCCCACAGGGGGAAGCCTCCTTGTTTTCTCTTTCTTTCTGGAGAGAATTCGTTTTATGTCAGTCATATCTTTCATCCTCTTTGCACTATGCCCTCCAGTAAAATCTTGCTTTTGTTTGTTTGTTTGTTTTCAATGTAAAGGATAGTTTTTAGCATTTGTAATATATTTTTCTCTTTCTAAATCCTGTCTTTTATGTCTACTGTCTGGCTGTGAGCTCACAAATAATATTTTGGAAGTCAAAGACTAATTATTGACTTTTTCATTTTTCTTTTCTACTTTAAAAATCAAATATTGCTGAAGGAAGGATTAGGATACTGTTTAGTGCATGTAATTTTGAGTCAGAGATTTTCACTTTGGTGAAAAGGGTGAATAAGAAGATATGCAAACATAATTATGTTTATACCACATACATAAACATATATTAGCATTGCTAAAAAAGTGGGGGTTGAAACAATTAATATGACTGAGTATATCCAAGGAGGTTTTAGATACAGATGAGCAGTAGGTCAGGTATAAAATTTTAGTAAAACCTTGATTTTTAAGATATTGGCAGTTTAAAACGCAATGAAAGAGACCAAAAAGAAATAGTCAAAGCTAGGGAGAGACAGGATAAATAAGTATCATGAAAGCCAAACAGTAGGTTATTTTAAAAACAATTACTAGCCATTACAGTAAAATATAGAAGAGAAATAAAATAAAAATACCGAAAATTCATAGAATATTCATGGACTCGGCATTGTGTAAATAATTATAACCTTGCAAATGGAGGTTTAATGGTATGATAGTAGCAGAAATTAGTCTCTAGAGTATTGAGGAATTCATGGAAGAGAAGAAAAACTGTGAATGTAGAAAATACTTTAAGATGCTCCTTTTAAGAAAGGAAGAAGAGATATAAAGCAGTAACCAGAGTGAGACATTTCAAATTGGGGTCATTTTATTATTATCCTTTTCAGGATGAGTGAGCCTTGGGTATAATTTTATGAGAATGTGAGAATGAGAAGGCTAAAAATATGGGAGGGAGGGAGTGAGGGAGGGAGGAAGGGAGGGAGGGAGGGAGAGAGAGAGAGAGAGAGAGAGAGAAAGAGATTTATAAGACAAGAATCCCAAGAATGTGAGAAATGTTGCAATCAAAATTCAGATGGAATTGATCTTTACCTGGATTTGACTATTCTACTCAAATGAAGGTAAAAAGCAAACACAGGGTGTAGATGAAAACAATTTGTAGGGAGAGGGCCAAGTGGCATGAGTTTTCTCAATGAAATAGGGGTGGTGAATTTATCTTGAAAAGGGTTGCTTGGAATGATGCCTTTTCTGAGTCCCAGGGCCTTCCAGGAAATTGTGCTTTATAACCTGGTTGACTACTTTGATACTTGATATCTATAGACCTTCGGTATGAAGCTGGATGATGAAACTTGGTATTACTGCAGAAAATTTGAACTTAGGAAGAAATGCTACTTTCACCTTAACAGAACAATTAGTTTTCAGCTATGTCTTTTAAAAATCTTAGTAGTTGAGTTTTGTCTAAGCCCTAAGCAGTCTTGCATCTAAATATTTGATCAAATTCAGCATGATTAGATAGTCCAGGCCCAGAATGCCTAACACTGTAGGAAAAGAAACCAGGACTATAATCCAGTTGACTACATAGAAATACAGCTCAGCCATCTCTTTAGGACAATATGTGGTAAAAGATGATATATACCCATTGGTGCATGTCATTGCTGCTACATATACTGGATAGAAGAAATGCCTTTCCTCCTCTGATCATAACAGAAAAGATCCAATTTCCTTGAGGGGGTCACAAAATATAGGAAAACTACATCCACTGCCTTCTGTACCATTAGCATTCACCCTTCACTGACTGGTGTTTGAGAAATTGTAACTCCTGCTTTCCCTGCTTGGCTTAACTCCCATTTCTCTTTGCCATTGTATCTTATGAGTTAGGAGTTAACAATACTAAAATATTATTTTAGGTTCTGCTTTTTCAAGTCTCATGGAAGTGTCCTTTGTCTTTCTTGGATTTTTTCCTCAGGTACTAACATTAGAAAAGGTCTGGTACCAAGTTAAAAAACATTGTTGTTCATAGGTATCTAAAATATTCAAATTCATAAAATCAAATTGTGAAATAGTAGTTGTCAGGGACTGAGGGGATAAGGAAATGGAGAGTTACTAATCAACAGTCATAAAGGTTCAGTTAAGCAAGATGAATATGTTCTAGAAATCTATACAACAGTATACCTATAGTTAACAATATTGTATGATATGCTTAAAAATGTGTTAAAAGGGTAGATTTCATGTTGAGTGTTCTTACTACAATAAAATAAAAATTAAAAACACACACACAAAAGAAAACAAAAACAGAAAAACAATGAGAAGAAAATGCTGTTCATAATAAGGCTTTCAAATTCTGAAACATTATGCAGAATTACCACAGGATTTTATTTTCAGTATGCTTCAGACATAAGTGACCAGAACAGTAAAAATGAGTTAGACAATAGTTTAATATTATATATTAAGCATAGTTTGTATAAAGTGAGGGAAGATTATTCAAAGTTTTTCGTGGTAGGTTTGATATGTACACAGGGTTAAAAAGTAGCTATAAATTGTGTTATTGTAGCAGCAAAATATGAATGTTTTTTGCAAAAATTATTGGAAACTCCAGTTCCACACAATGGAAAATAAGCCCCAATTATCCACAAGTTTAACATTTCTCCATTTCTCTCTCTCTCTTTTTTTTCTTTGATTCTTTGTTTGCATTTATTTATTTTTATTTTAACATTTACATGTGCATATTTGTGGGGTACAGTGTGTTGTTCCAATACATGCATATACTGCACAACGATTCTCTTAGGGTAGATAGCTTAGTTTTGTACCCGTTAGTCCACCACTTCTCCTCCCCCTCAGCCCCCTTCCCTTCTGTCTTCTGGTAACCACTATTATACTCTCTATTTCTGTAGAACCATTTTATTTTTAGATTCCACATATGAAATTATGCAATTTCTTGCTATTAATAGAAACTTTTGTTTTCTAGAATGTATAAGCCAATTTCATTCTCAGTTCATGCAGTTTTTGTTGTTGTTGTTGTTGTTGTTTTAATCTCTTACTACTTGTAAGGTTTTGGAACTGGCTCATTTTTGCTTAGGCTCTTTTTATATTTTTCTACAAGGTGCTCTTTTTACTTTTCTACTTAGATTTACTCCAAGTGCCTATCTCTTTAAAAATCTATCAGAAGTTTTTTTTTCAAAATTGTTTTTAAATCATGCTATGTTGTCCAACTCGGTCTCATTCTCTTGAGTGCTGTGAATACAGAATTTCCTTTGAGCTATGCTAGCATACGAATTCTGGTCCCTTGGTATGTTTAGTAAAGTAAGACATTGCATTAACTTCTATCTTTACATTTTGTGGAATTTTTCAATGGGTTTTCCTTTCCCTGTAGAGCATGCAAAGATCTTAAAGAGAGAAAGCTTGTAAGATAAAGGAGGCTGAAATATCTGAAATCAGTGTAATAATTAGATATACTAAAACCAATCTGAACCCAAACCCATACATTTTACATTACACATTCCCTAGTGCTGATAATATGCATAAAGGAAGGCCTAACTTCATCTTATTACCAGTCCAAATTTCAGTGTTTAAATTGCACCAGTATATATTCATTAAAATGATAGCTTATTCTGGTTTCAAAGGAATGTTATTATGTCATGCTTTGAAACAGTAACTAAACCTCTACTATCTAGAAAATGATCTGAAATTAAAAACCACAGGCTAAATACTCTGCATTATCAAATAATTTTAAATAGGTTGACCTATATGCACTTGTACTTAGATTATCATAATATACAGTTACCTATTCAAAATATTAGTCTGATATCAAAATAATGCAGTACAACTTGTTAACATATGCTGTTAAAATCAGGCTATGTTGATTCACAAGAGATAATATAGAAGTCATTTTTGAAGAGAAATTATGAAAACTGTAATCCTTCAAAAGTACCAACAATATTAATTATAATTAAACTAACATTTAATTCAAACATATTTAACTTTTCAGTAAAAGAAACCCAAAGCTATGAACATTAGACAGTGGGACTTAGTAGCACCATTGAAAATAGGAATTGCTAGCTTTGGAAAAACCTGGTCAGTTTTTTTTTATCTACTATTACTGGAAAGGGCCAATACCAAATGAAGATTGAAAGACATGGAGCACTTTCATGTTTCCATAACTAATTCCAGACATGGGAAGTAAACACTGCACACATTTTAGGTAATTTGTGAAATTGTGGAATGTTGTAGCTGGAGAGATCTTGAAGATTGTGACCCTCAATCTGTGTCACTGAGGCCTGCCAGCCAGGCATGACTGACAGCACCAGCATGCCAACCACTTCACTGGCAGCAGAACTCCCTGTTGCTGTCACAGAAACCATTTCTGAGTTAGAGGACCACAACATCCACTTCCACAAGAACTGCCACCACAAGAGCAGCACACTGCTACACCAGCAGCCACCACTGCCTTATATGCCGCCTGCTGACCACTCCTTGGCATAGACAGGAGAGTCACCAGTGGAGCCCAAGGAAAGAGGTGAGCAAGTACACACACATGACCCAGTGGCCCAACCCACAGGGGGAATTATGCTGCCAAACATGGGAGCGCACCTGTGAGTGGGAGGCATGTGCACAGCCCATAGGACTGCCTTCATCTGGGGAGAAGTACAAGTGGAACTTCCAAGATACAGAAACCTGTGATACCCAAATAGAAAAAAGAAGAAAATTCCCACTCACCACCAATCCAACCCCAATAAGGGTAAGCAAGGACCCAGGAGGAGCCTCTGCCTTTAGAAAATGAGAAACAGAAAAATTGTCCAAGGTCACCCATTCAAACTGAGGAGCACCATTATACACCAGTGTGTCCATCAGGGTCACAGGGAGTTGGAGTGCCAACAGGCCAGCCCAGGATGACTCACCACAACCAAAGAGTGACAAGGCACAGAGGTGCTCCTCCCAAGAACTTGAGAGCTTTCCCATGTCCTGGACAAACCAACATAGTGTCACAAACTTCAGCAAGGAATCACTAAGTGCCCCAGGGACTGTCCCACAGAGACACTCACATGCAATTCCAGCACTGAATTGGGCCAAAGTACACTCATGGAGATTACACTACTGCATCTACCTGGAACCAATTCTTAAACACCCCACTCAATGGTCATTATAAAACACATCTACCAGAAGAACTTCCTCTCCTCAAACCCACTTTAGAATATGAGAAAAAGCAACTGCTCTCCCACGTGACTAGACAACAACATAGAAATACTAGAAATATGAAAAAAAAACAAGAAAATATGACACCACTGAAGGAATATAGTAATTCTCCAGTACCAGACCCAACATAGCAAGAAATTCTTGAAATGACTGAAAAGGAATTGCAAGCAAAAATCTTCAGGAAATTCAATGAGATTTAAGGAGACTCAGATTGTGCAACAAAATGAGAAAAAGTATCCAGGATCTAAAGAAGGAAATGTACAAAGAGATTAATGCCTTAAAAAAGAATGTAGGTGAACTCCTAGAAATGAAGGATCCATTCAATGAAATAAAAAAACACAACAGTGAGCTTGAGCAGCAGGCTAGATAAAGCAGAAGAAAGAATTTCAGACCTCAGAGATGGTTTTTCTGAAATAACCCAGGCAAACAAAAAAAAAAAAGAAAAGAAAAAAATTCTTTTAAAAATTAAGAAAATCTAAAAGAGATAGCAGACAACCTCAGGTCCTCAAATATCTAAACCATGTGTATTCCAGAAGAGGAGGAGAAAGGAAAAGGCATTAAAAACCTATTCAAGGAAATAATAACAGAAAACATCCCAAGTGTAGGGAGAGACACAGACCTACAGATCTAGGAAGCACAAAGTTTTCCAAACAGATTTAATCTAGAAAGATCCCCTCCAAGAAACATGATAATGAAACCAACAAAGCTTAATGACAAAGAGAGAATTCTAAATGCAGCAAGAGAAAGGCATCAAGTCTCCCAAAAGGGAGCCCCCATAAGATCAGACTTCTCAATTAAAACCCTATTTGCCAAAAGAAAGTGGACTGACATATCCAAAATACTAAAAGAAAAAAATTGCAGGCAAGAATTCTATATCCACAAAGGCTATCTTTTGGAAATGAGGGAGAAATAGTGTATTTCCCAGACAAACAAAAATTGTGGGAGTTCACCAACACATGACCAGCACTGCAAGAAATTCTTAAGGGAGTCCTGCATCTGGAATCTGAAAAATGATAATCACTATCATGGATAAACATGATAGAAAAACCCACCATTGAAACAAAAATGCAAATAAGATATAGAAAGAAGCTAAATCATATCACCTCAAGCTTCCAACTAAAATTGAAGTCAAGAGATAAAAAGGGAAGAAAGGAAAAGAGATATTTAAAACATCTAAACAGAAAGCAATAACATGGCAGGAGTAGCACAGCAGCTTTCAATAACGACCATAAATGTAAAAGGATTATACTTCCCATTCAAAAGACACAGACTGACTGATTGGATTAAAAAGCTAGACCCAACTATATGCTGTCTTCAAGAGACCCACCTTACCTGTAAAGACACACAGATCAAAAGTGAAGGGATGGAAAAAGACATAACACACAAAAGGATACCAAAAATGAGCAGGAGTAGCTATTCATATATCAGATAAAATTGACTTTAAACCAAAAATGATAAAAAGAGACAAAGAAGGCCACTATATAAATGATAAAGGAATCTGTCTAGCCAGAGGACAAAACAATCATAAATATGTATGCACCCAACACTGGAGCACCCAGATATATAAAGCAAACCCTCCTAGACCTAAAGAAAGAGATAGACCCTAATATGATAATAGCACATGACCTGAACACCCCTCTCTCAGATGGAACAGATCTTCCAGGCAACAAATCAACAAAGAGACACAGGATTGAAATCACACCTTAGACAAACTGGACCTAACAGATATCTGAAGAATATTTCATCCAACTGCTACAGAATATACATTCTTCTTATCAGCACATGGAGCATTCTCCAGGAAGGACCACATATTAGGTCACAAATCAAGTCTTAGTAAATTTTTAAAAATTGCAATAATTCCAAGTAACTTTTCAGAACATGATGGGCTAAAACTGGAAATCAATAACAAGCAAAACACTGGAAAGGAAACTAAACAATAGGCACCTGAATGAACTATGGGTCCAAGAAGAAATTAAGCAGGAATTCAAAAAATCCCTTGAAACTAATGAAAATAAACATACATCATACAGAATCCTGTGGGATAGTACAAAAGCAGTACTAAGAGGGAAGTTTATTGCAATAAATGCTTACCTCAAAGGAATGGCTTCAAATAAATGACCTAATGCTACACTCCAAACAACCAGAAAAACAACAACAATCCAATCCTAAAAGTAGTAGATGGAAAGAAATAATTAATATCAGAGCAGAACTGAATGAAATAGAGACACAAAACGTGATACAAAAGATCAATGAAACAAAATGTTGGTGTTTTGAGAAGATAAATAAAATAAACAATTAGCTAGGTTAAGACAAAAAAGTAAGAAGACCCAAACAACAAAATGAGAAATGAAAAGGAAGACATTACTACTGGTACCACAGATATATGAAAAATCATTAGAGATTATTTTAAACAAATGTATGCCAGAAAATATGAAAATCAGGAGGAAATGGATAAATTTCTGGAAATATACAAACTATCAAGACTGAACCAAGAAGAAACAGAGAACCTGACCACACCAATAATAAACAACAAGACTGAAGCAGTAATCATCAATCTTCCAACAAAGAAAAGCCCAGGACCATATGACTTTGTAGTTGAATGCTGTCAAGCCCTTAAAGAGGAATTGATACCAATTCTCCTCAAACTATTCCCAAAAAACTGGAAAAGAAGCCATTCTCCCAAACTCATTCTATGAGGACAGTATCACCCTGACACCAAAACCAAACAAAGATTCCAAATAAAAGAAAATTACAGGCCAATATGTTTGATGAACATACATGCAAAAACCCTCCACAAAATATTAGCAATCAGAATAGAGCAACACATCAAAAATTATAGTGGGATTCATCCCAGGGATGCAGGGACAGTTCAACATTTGAAAGTCAAGAAAAAAAAAAGTGATACACCTCATCAACAAAACCAAGAACAAAATCCAAATGATTATTTTAATAGATGCAGAAAAAACATTCTACAAAATTCAACATCCCTTCATGATGAAGGCTCTTGGCAAATTAGGTATAGGAAGAAATTATCTCTACACAATAAAAGCCATATATGACAAAGCAAATGCCAATATCATTCTGAATATGGAAAATTTGAAAGCCTTTCCCTTAAGAACAGAAACAAGACAAGGATGCTCACTCTCACCACTCCTATTTAACATAGTATTTGAAGAACTAGCCAGAGCAATCCATCAAGAGAAAGATATTAAGGGAATCCAAATTGGCAAAGATGAAGTCTAACTGTCCCTGTTTGCAGATGACATGATCTTATATAGAGAAAAACTGAGACTCTTAGAGCTGATTAAGAATTACAGTAAAGTTGCCAGACACAAAAGCAACACCCAAATATCAGTAGTGTTTTTATACTCCAATAATGAACTAGCAGAAAAATAAATCAATAAAGCAAACCAGTTTATAAAAGCTACCAAAAAAATAAAATACCTAGAAATCAATTTAATAAAGGAGGTGAAAGATCTCTACAATGAGAACTACAAAAGACTACTGAATGAAATTAAGCAAGAAACAAAAAGGTGGGAAGACATTCCATGCTCTTGGATTGGAAAAACAAACATTGTGAAAACATACTACCCATAGCAATCTACAAATTCAATGCAATTACAGTCAAAGTACCAATTATATTCTTCACAGAAATAGAAAAAGCAATCCTAACATTCATAAGGAGCAACAAAAGACCCCAAATAGGCAAAACAATCCTAAGCAAAAAAATAAAGCCAGAGGTATAACACTACCTGACTTCAAATTATATTACAAAGCTATTGTAACCAAAACTGTATGATACTGGCACAAAAACAGACAATTGGACTAATGGAAGAGAATAGAAAACCCAGGAACCAACCCACATACTTACAGCCAACTGATCTTTGACAAAGGTGACAAGAACATATATTGGGGAAAAGACTGCCTCTTCAATAAATGGTGCTGGGAAAATTGTACATCCATATGTAGAAAAATGAAACTGGACCTGTATCTCTCATCATTTTCCCTAATCAACACAAAATGGATTAAAAATTTAAATATAAGATCTGAAACCATAGAATTACTAAAAGAAAACCTAGGAGAAACACTCCAGGCAGTACTGAGCGAGACTTTATGAATAAGACCCCAAAGCACAAGCAACTAAAGAAAAAAAGAACAACTGGAATTATATTCATCTAAAAACCTTCCGCACAGCAAAGGAAACCATCAACAGAGCAGAAAGACAATGTATGGAATGGGAGAAAATATTTGCAAACTATACATCTGACAAGGGATTAATATCCAGAATATGTAAGTCAAAAATCCACACAATAAAAAAAAAAACAATTAAAACATGTGAAAGGTGATGAATAGTCATTTTTCAAAGGAAGATATACAAATGTTCAACAGGTACATAAGAAAATGCTCAACATCACTACTCATCAGAGAAATGCAAACCAAAACCACAAGAGATATCACCTCACCCTTATTAGACTAGCCACTACTAAAAAAGACCAAGAATAACAAATTCTGGTTAGGATGTGGGGAAACTGGAACTCTTCTGTTGGTGGGACTATAAATTAGTATAGCTATTATGTAAAACAGTAAGGAGTTTTCTCAAACAACTACAGATAGAACTACCAACTGATCTAGCAATCCCACTACAGGGTATATATCCGAAGCAATGGAAATCATGTCAAAGGGACACATGCATTCCCATGTTCATTTCAGCTCTATTTACAATAGCTGAACTATGGAACCAACCTAAATGTCTATCAATGGATGACTGGTTAAGGAAAATGTAGTATATGTACACAGTGGAATACTACTCAGCCATAAAAAAGAATGAAATTCTGCCACTCACAGAAACACAGATGAGCTTGGAGAAAATTACATTAAATGAAACTAGCCAGACACAGAAAGAGAAATACCACATGTCCTCACTCAGAAGTGGGTGCTAAGAAAGAAAGAATGAAAGAAAGAGAGAAAGAGAAAAAGAGAAAGAACAAAAGAACCACAGTAATATATTGAACTTTCAGGAGGGAACAAACCTAAGGATACTAGAGGTGGGGGCGGGAGGTAGGGTGGCAAGGGAGAGATTGGTCAGTTAAGGGGCATAATGAATAATAACAATTTGCAGTTATGAATATGCTAATAAAAAATTATAGAATAACAAAAAAAAAATGGAAACAAGATAAGGATGCCCACTCTCACCACTGCTATTTGCCATCATATTGAAAGTGCTATCCAGAGAAATCAGGCAAGACAAAGCAATAAAGAACATCCAGATTGGAAAAGATGAAGTTGCAGACGACATGATCCTCTACATCCAAAAGCCTAAAGACTCCACAAAAAACAAACAAACAAACAAACAAACTCTTAGAGTTGCTAAACGATTTTAGTAAAGTTGCCGGATACAAAATCAACAGGCAAAATACCTAGGAATAAAGTGAACCAAAGAGGTGAAAGATCTCTACAATGAGAACTACAAATCACTATTGAAAGAAATTAAAGAGGACACAAAAAGATGGAAAGACATTCCACACACTTGGATTGGAAGAATTAACATACCCAAAGCAAACTATAGACCCTAAACAAATCTCCATCAATATACCAATAACATTCTTCACGGAAATAGAAAAAACAATCCTACCATTCATAAAGAACAACAGAAGTCCCTGAATAGCCAAAGCAATATTTAGCCATAAATAAATAAATAAATAGATAGATAGATAGATAGATAGATGATAGATAGATAGATAGATAGATAGATGATAGATAGATAGATAAAGCCAGAAGCATAACACTACCTGACTTCAAATTATAGTACAATGCTTGGACTCTGGGAATAGTCATGATGTTTACCTTAGCATGTTTTTATATAAGATAAGGAAATGTCAGCAAGATTTTAATTATATATATATTGGGGCTTTTATTTCAGTTTTTCTCCTTTTGTTTTAACTTTTAATTGAAGTGTAACGCACATTCAGAAAAGTGAGCAATCTATAAGCGTATAGTTCACTGAATTTTCAAAAAGTTTAAACTCCCAAGTAATCACCACCTAGACCACCAAAAACAACATCAGCAGCACCCAGTAGGTTGCCTCATGATCCCTTTACAATTGCTATCCATCTTGTCTCCTGAACTCAAAGGGTAACCATTATACTGACAGCTCTCTACATACAAATTTTTGCCTGTTTTGAACTTTATATATATATCTATATATACACACGCACACACACACACACATACATATATATATACACACACACATACATATATATATATATATGTCTATGCTTTTGTGTGTGTTTGTATATATAAATAGTCTCTTTTACTCAACATTAATTTTGTGAGATTCATCAGCATTGTTCTGTGTAGCTGTAGTATATTCATTCCATTTAATTAATAAGTCACAATTTATTTTCTCTATTCTACTCTTGAAGGAAATTTGGGTTGTATCGAATTTTAGTCTGTAAGAATAGTGCTACTATGAACATTACTGTAATTATATTTTATGAACATATGTATGCATTTTTGTTGAGTATATAGATTTGCAAGATTATAAGATATGCATGCCATTTGCATGTCTTCTTTTGAGAAATGTCTATTTAGTCCCTTTGCCCTTTTTAAAATTGGGGTTATTTGCTTTCTTGCTATTGACTTGTTTGAGTTTCCCGTATATTTTGAAGAGATACTTATTCTGGAAATGGATTTGCCGTTCCTGCATGCAATTTTTCTACTAAAACTACCATTTGTGGACTTACAGAATGGCTTATCCATTTTCATGGTATTCCACAAAACATTACTTCTTTTTATTTATTTTATTTTATTTTGTTAGTATACAATGTGGTTGATTATTGTGGCCCATTACCGAAACCTCCCTTCCTCCTCCCTCTCCCCCCTCCCTCCCAACAATGTCCTCTCTGTTTGCTTGTCGTATCAACTTCAAGGAATTGTAATTGCTGTGTCTTCTTCTCTCCCCCACCCCCATCTTTTTGTGTATTTATTTATTTATTTTTAGCTCCCACAAATAAGTGAAAACATGTGATATTTCTCTTTCTGTGCCTGACTCGTTTCACTTAATATAATTCTCTCCAGATCCATCCATGTCATTGCAGATGGCAGAATTTCATTCTTTTTTATAACAGAGTAGTATTCCATTGTGTAGATATACCACAGTTTCCTTATCCACTCATCTGATGATGGACATTTGGGCTGTTTCCTACTCTTAGCTATTGTAAATAGTGCTGCAATGAACATTGGAGAACAGGTATACCTTCGACTTGATGATTTCCATTCCTCTGGGTATATTCCCAGCAGTGGGCTAGCTGTGTAATATGGTAGATCTATCTGCAACTGTTTGAGGAACCTCCATACCATTTTCCATAGAGGCCGCACCATTTTGCAGTCCCACCAACAATGTATAAGAGTTCCTTTTTCTCCAAAACCTCGTCAGTATTTATGATTCACAGTCTTTTGGATATTAACAAAACATTACTTCTGATTAAGCAACTCACTTCACAAAAAAAAAAAAAAAAAAAAAAAATACAGTGTGTGGCAAGAGGCCTATGTGATAGAATTCACTGGTCTTACCATGTTCCTGACCACCGTGAAGCACTTTGATAAAAGGAAGTAGTGTCCTTTCAAGGACTCATTTACAGAGCCAACTAGGTGGCGACATCTTTCAAGGCCGCAGCAACGTTCTCCAGAAGGTTGTATATCCTCTGAATCAGCTTTTAGTGTATGGTGCTGTTTCTTCCATAGCCAGGATTCATGTGTCCAAAAATTAAGGGGTGGAAACGGGAGTGACACAATCCACTATTACTCCTACTGATGTACCAGAAAAATTTTTAAATTTTTGTTCCTACAATTTTATGCTCTGCCAGACTAGAGGTCATATTTCCAGAGGGAGAATGCTTCCACCAAGGACACAACAATGACTCCATAGAACTGAAAGTTAAGACTGGACCCAGCTACCTTGGGTTTCACTGGTCAACAGGCTAAGAAGTCTGTTTTTGTTGGCGAGGGTGATTGATCTGGTTTTCCAAGGAGAAATTGGACTACCACTCCACAATGGAGGCAAGGGAGAGTATGTCTGGGATACAGGAGTCCCTCCGGACATCTCTTAGAATTACCATACCCTATAATAAATGTCAACAAAAGCTACAACAACCCAATCCAGGCAGGATTACTAATGGCCTGGACCCTTCAGTAATGAAGATTTGAGTCACCTCGCCAGCTAAAAAACCATGACCAGCTGAGGTGCTTTGCTGAATGCAAAGGGAATGCAGAATGGGTAATAGAGAAGGTAGTATAAATACGAGCTATGACCACATGACAAATTACGGAAATGAAAATTTGTAAGTAATTGTCATTAGTATTTCCTCCTCATTTTGTTATGAGTACATTTATGTGTATATATACACATATTAAGCAAATACTTTTTTCTCACTTATTCTTATACCATGTTATGAAAAATGCATTGATTTTATATCGGAATTAAAGCATGGTTAAATTTACATCATAATATTTAAGTTATGGGGTATTAGGAGGAGAGTAAACATCACTCTTAGAACTGATAAACAAATTCAGTAAAACTGCAGCATACAAAATTAACATACAAAAATTAGTAGAGTTTCTATAAGCCAATAGTGAACAAGATGAAAAAGAAATCAAGAAAGCAATACCATTTATAATGGCTACAAAAAATTATAAAATACTTAGGAATTAATGTAACCAAGCAGTGAAAGATTTCAACAAAAGTATTTTTAAAGTAGGCAAAAGATCAAAGCATGCTGCCAAAACGTAATGAACTGGCAAAGGGTCTGTAATTTAAAATATATTTTTACAAATTTTTTTTTTAGTATATTGAGTTTAAAAAGGCACCTCTATGTGAAAGATTAACAGGTAAAATTAAGGAATGTGGTAATTCTTGGCAAAGCCTTTTTGGCGTACTTCTTAGAACTTGAGAGAGTAAATGACTTAAGGATTGGGTAACAAATTTTTTGCAAGTCAGGTGGTTTCCAATTATTTGTTTACAACCAAATTGAAAGAGCACCTAATTAAGATCATAGAGAGTATTTTTTTTTTGAAAATTTATTCTTATTTTACTTTTGGCATATAATTCTGAAGGATTTCAGAGAATCCTGTAGCTTTGCTATAGCAACATTCCCATTCATATCTATTTTTATGTGAATAATTTTTTTTCAGTTCTTACATCAATAAAAATAAATATATGAATGGAATAAATGTTTGGCTTTTCTATATATCAATAAATGCTATTCACCCACGTATATGTGAACTAATTGAAAAAATAAACCTTTATTTCATATGTTTAATAGGTATTTACAAAATTAGTACTTTTATTTTGTTTTGGTCAACTGTGTATTACTAATTTTAATGCTAACTCAATACAGAAGACATTTATAAACACATAGTACCTAATGACCTGAGTAAATTAAAAAAATAAATTTTAGTCTTTGTACACATTTCTGATACAAAAAACTACAGTAAATTATTTTAAGCATAATATAGATTGCTTTAGAGTAGGATTATATGGAGATATTGGAATGCAAAATAGAAGTTTAGAGAGATTAAGAAATGATGTAAATATTTTGATTTAAAAAAGAGGGAGTCTGTTGCTTGTACAGCCCTCTTCCTTTCAAAAACAAGAACAAATGATAGAAAAGGTACCTAATGAAGAATAGACATCTTATTTTTAGACTGTGATCATTAACAGCTGCAAAACTTTTAGGTGAAAAACTTATAAGAAATTTTTATGGGTGTAAAATGGTAATAATATAAAAAGAAATAGTACTATAATAATAATAATCAAATAATTTTTAAAAATACAATCAGAAATTAAGTATATCCTGATGTAATACACTAATTAGGACACAATACCATTAATGATGTTCCCTTGCCAGAAAATTGAACTGAATCTGTCAAGGCTCTAAATATAAACATCAGTTTACAGTAAATGCAAAAGAGAGAGCAATATCTTAGACTACACCACAGGGATACAATCTGTAAAACCCCAAGATGTAGGAAACTAAGTAGAAAAAAAATCTAGGCTCTTCAACAGATGATTTTTAAAGAAAAAAGAAAAATGGAGGGAGAGTTTATAGATTAACAGAGACATATTAAACAATGGTAACATGTGTAACTCGAATGGATCCATATTTGAATCAACAAACTATAACAACATAAACAACTAAAACATATGCAGACACTTATGAGACAAATGGGAAACTGAACATTTTGTGTCGAAAGATTATTGCCAATTTTAGGGGTGTTAATGGTGTAGTGGTTGTGTTTTTAAAAAGAGTACTTATTTATTAGAGATATATATTCTAAACATATTGGTTTAAATAGTATTATATCTGGAATTTTCTTTAAAATAATCCAGTGGGTGTGAGTTGGGGAGAGTGGATGGAGGAATCTATCAAACAACATTGACTCTGTGTAAATACTTTTTGAGTTGTGTGATGGGTACATGGGGATTCATTGGATCACGTTCTATACCTTTGAAAAGAGCTTATCTTCATATTATTTTTCATGGATGATGGTAACAGATTGCCACTGCATTCAGATTTTATTGGATATATTTAAAAGATGTATGTAACAGTTTGTTTCAAAATGTTCATGTTTATAATATGCTGAAAATGACACCCTTATCAATTCTTAAACATGGTGAAAATGTTTAGATATCAACTTTAAAATGTATGAGAATATGCATGATTTTTCAGAATCCTTTTGAGGAATACACAAGCAAACATATTCGAAGAACACTGACCTAAAAGATGAATTAGATAGGCAAAAACTTACCATCCTCTAAACTACTTAGGACATAGACTTAAGTTTAATCTTAAATCCTTTGGTTTCCTTCATCTCAAAAAGTTACCAATTTCTGCTAATGTCATCTCCTAAATATGACTCTATTTTGCCTCATTGTAAGAACTAAAAATGCTCTCACACATTTATAAATGTACTCTAAGAGTGGAGAACAACCCTAGGTTAATAACTTCTGACAGTATATGTCGGAGATAATTTATTAATTTCCCTGATTTCATAATTTGCTCATTTCCCAACTGCCTCATTTTGCTATGAATGCAATCATGAAATTTTCTGAGTTTCATTCTTTCCAGGAAAGGTAAAATTAGGTTGTTTCCTTTACCATTTTATATGAGATATAACATACGTGAATATAAACGCACAAAACTAAAATATGCAGTCCAATGATTTATCACAAAGCAAAAACTCGTGTAAATACTACTCAGGTCAAGAAACAGAACAATACAAGAAGCCCCAAAGTCCACTTTTGCCTTGTATAAATCACTGCACTCACCTTCCTTAACAAAGAAAACCACTATCCTGACTTTAACAGTAATTCTGTTACAATTTTCTTCATGTCTTTTCCCTCTATACATGCAACCCATTAACACTATATTTGAGTTTTTGCTTGTTATAGATATCTGAATAGAATCATATGCATATATTACTCTTTCTCCTGTGTCTGGATACTTTCACTCCACCTTAGTCCTATCGGTCAAACGTGTCCCCCAATAGTTCATGTGTTGGAAATTTGATCTCCATTTTAACAGTTTAAGAGGGTGGGAAATCCTATTATGGTAATCAAAAGGTGGGGCCTTTGAGAGGTGATTAGACTGTGAGCACTGTATGCTTGTGAATGGATTGATCCAATCATAGAGCAATGAGTATGATTCTGATGGCTTTAAAAGGAGAGCAAGTGAGGAGATTAGCTCTTTTGCTCATCCCATTCTCACCATGTGACACCAGCAAAGAAGGACTTTACCAGATGTGTTCCCTGGACCTTGGACTTCCCATCTTCCAAACTGTAAGAAATAAATTTCATTTCTTTATAAATTATCCAGTTTCAGATATTCTGTTATAAGCAACAGAAATGGACTACTACACTTAGGTTTATGAGATCCATTCATATTAATATGAATGGTTGTGTTTTGTTCATGTTTATTGCTGTATGCCTTCCACTGTATGAGTATACCACAATGTTTTTATCCATTCTATTAGTGATGATAGACATTGGAGTGGTTTCTAGTATTTTATATCATGAATAATGCTTCTACAAACATTTCTTAAAATGTACTCTGTTGTAAATGTTCATGTATTTTTGTGGGAATTGAATTGCTCAGTATGTCTATCTTTATTTACTCAACTTAGATGAATGATACAAACTCTTTTGCAAAGTGGTTGTAGCCAACACCAACAGTGTTGAAAGCACCCTTTTCATCCTCACCATCATGTGATATTTTCAGTCTTCTGAATTTTAGTTATTTTGTTGGTTTGTAAAGCTGTATAATGTTGTTCTATTTGCATTTTCTTTAGCAGTTTTCATGTGCCCCATGGACATTGGCTATGTTTTTGTATGCAGTGCAAGTTCAAGTTGTATAACCATTTTTCTATTGGGATTTTTGTAGTAGGTAGTTACAGATGCAGGATTAAAACATTTTGTTAATTATATATTTTATTCCAAATATTTTTCCCATTGTGTTGTTTTATTTTTACTTCCTTTTTAATTGATAAGTAATAATAGCACTTACTTATGGGGTATGATATGATGTTTTGATTACATGTATACATTGTGGAATAATCAAATACGGCTAATTAGCATATCCATCATTTCAAATATTTATTATTTCTCTGTAGTGAGAAAATTGGGCATAATTTAAGATTTTCTCCTTTAGCTATTTTGATATGTATAATATATTATTATTAACTATGCTCACTGTGTTGTGCAATAGAACGCTAGAACTTATACCTCCTAAGTAAAATTTTGTACCCATTGACCAAACTTAATGACATCTTTTATTAAGTATTTCTTAGTTTAGTGTAGTCAAATTTTTAATTTTTTTCTTTATGGTTAATATGTTTTATTTCCAGTTTATCTAAATATTATGAAAATATTTTTCTATATCTGATTCTATGAACTTTGTTGGTTTGTTTTTACTCGGGAGAGTGCGGCGCTGGGAGCACAGCAGCGCTCCCTCTGCGGGTTCAGATCCTATATATGGATGACCGGTGCACTCACAGCACTCACTGGCTGAGCTCGGTGCGGCCAGTCTCAAAAAGGACAAAAAAAAATTTATAAGCCACCTCAAACTAATTTGGGCATATAATGTGAGGTGGGGGTAAAGTATATTATTTCTTTTAATGGATATTCATTTGTTCTATTATCCATTTATTTAAAAGACCATCATTTCCAACTTCTCTACAAAGCAGCCTTCATCATAAATCAAATATTAATATGTGCTTGGGTCAGTTCCTAGACACTCTATCCTATACCAACAATTTTTTTTTTCCTTTTATGAATACCATCCTGCCTTTCTTGCTGTGGTTTCAGAATAATTCTTGATAGCTGGTAGAGCAATTATTTTCACCTTTTTCTTTTAAAAAAACATAATGATTATACTTGGCCTTTGCATTTTCATATAAATTTTAGAATAAGCTTGTTAAGTTTCAAAAGTGTAATCTGATTAGACTTTAATTGGAATTGCATTGAATATATAAATCAGCTTTGGGAATAATTAATTTTATGATATTGACTATTCCAATATAGGTACATGGAATTTCATTCCATTCGTTTAAGTCTTATTGAAGTTCTGTCAATCAATGATTTATGGCTTTCTGTGTAGAAGTATTTTACACATTTTATTAAATACATTTCTAGTATTTAATATTATAGTACTACTTTTATGGTATCTAATTTACAGATTTTCCTTTCAAACTGCTATTTTGCTGGTACATAGAAATGTAATTTACCTTATGTCTAAGAATCTTAGTAAATTTAATTACTAACTCTAATAATTTATCTGTAGATACTTTTCTACATATACAATCTATCATCTGCTAATAAAGATATTTTTGTTTCTTCCAAACCTAATATTTATTAATTTTTTTTCTTTAACTGCTTCCTAACCAGGATATCAAGTATAATGGTAAATCCACATTCTGAGACTGTTGCTGAAGAGGTAATAAACAGTTTTCTATCTCATTAGAAAATAAATGCTTAGGTTTTATTCATGTCTAGAGTGGTTTAAGACAGAATAGCATAATATGTTAACTGTGACATGAGCTTTTAAAAAATGCTGATAGCTAACTGTTTACCTGGAGTATAAAATCCTTCACAATTTAAAGATGGTACTTAAGTCTAATGCAATGCCTAGCTTTAAGGTTTGCTTTTCTAGAGGGAAATAAAAAGGACTTTATAATTTTTAAAATCATATTTTCAAATATTATGAATATTAGTCTTGTTTGATATTATTGCCTGTCTTTTGGTTAATTATTTCTTTTTAAAATGGAAAATAGCAAGTGAAATAACCAAGTTTGGTATTCCTTAAAACCCAGTTCATCTAAAGCCTGGATTTATATAGATAATTTTTACTAATATTACTGTCAGAGTAAGACATTTTCTAACTGTGAAGATTCAGCTGGTAAACAGGATTTTCTTTTTTAATGTAAGAATATTAGGTTTATTCACAAAAAATAGGCATATGGTGTAAAAAACAAATTATAAGTTTTGAAACTGATTATATTGACACATATTGCTGATGATAGCTTTTACCATTATTAATGGATTCACACTGGTTTTGTCACATTTATTAAAATGTCTTGCAAATTCCAGTGTATGTGGAAGTTATTTGTTAACTGTTTTATCTTGGGTTGAAATTTTTATTTATTTATTTATTTTTAGTTTAAAAATATTCCAACTTAATGTGGCTTAGCAGAAGCTAAAGAAAACAAACAATTAAAAAAAGGAAAATTACTCAGATTTTAACTTCTCTGTTTTACTTTCAGTCTCTAACCTATAGCATTCTGAACATAAATTGATGTCAGTGATGACTGGGGAAAATGTACAAACAGAGAGTTGTTACAGAGACATACAGCTTTTTCAAAGTGTAGGTAGTGAGGCTATTTCCTTCAAGGTTACTCCATTGTGTACCTTCCAGAACTCCATTGTTAGAACAAATGACATTAGAAAATACAATTAGGAAACAGAATAGATACTAATCATAAGGAAATTTTAATATTATCTAAAATCATTTTTAAATACATTAATAAAAAATTGGTTATGATTTTTCAATTTTAAATGGCGTATAAAATATTATCAAACAATAATTTATTTATTAATTTACACATTCTTCTAACAAGCATTTTAAGAATACTTATATCAATAGGGAAATGCAAATCAAAATCACAATGAGATTTACCCTCACTAGGATGGCTGGAATCAAAAAGGGAGACAATAGCAAGTGTTACCAAAAATGTGGAGAAACTAGAACCCGCATGCACTGCTGGTGAAAATGTAAAACTGTGAAACCACTCTGGAAAATATTCTGGAAGTTAAACAAAGATTTACTTTATGACCTAGAAATTTAACTTTTAGATATATACCCCCCAAAAATGGAAATATATCCAAACCAAAACTTGTACATGAATATATATAGCAGCATTATTCATAATAATCATAAGGGAAAACCACCCAGGTAACTAGCAACAAATGAGTGGATAAACAAAATGTGGTATAGCCATACAATGCAATATAACTCAGCCATAAAAAAAGGAATAAAGTGCTGATATATGGTACAGCATGGATAAACCTTGAAAAGTCTTCACTAAGTGAAACAAACCAGTCATAAGAGCTCATATATATACTGTAGATTTTATTTATATGAAATACTGAGAATAAGCAAATCCATAAAGACAAAAACAGATTAGGGTTGCCAGGGGCTGCGATAAAAGGGGACTGGAGAGTGACTGCTAATGGGTATAAGTTTTATTTAAAGATGATAAAAGTATTCTGAATAGATAAAGGTGATGATTACACAGAACCATAAATATGCTAAAAATGACTGAACTGTAATTTTAAAAGGGTGAATTTTATGTTATGTGAATTATATTTCAGTAAAGATGCTATTTTTAAAAGGATGCTTAGTACACGTAGGACACTATATTTTGGATACAAGAGAACCAAAACACAGATCCTGCTTTCAAAATTAAAAAAAAAAAAATGCTTACAATCTAGAAAGGAAGCAACTTGGGAAATTATTGCAGTAGTTTTGATAAAAAAATAAAAGGGAATGGTGGGATTAGGCCAGAGGTGAAGATGGTAGGGATGAAGAGGAAACTATAGGTTTGAGAAATTAACTAGAGACGTAGAATCAGTAAAACTTGGTGAAATATTGGATATAGGAAGGAAGGAAGGAAAGGAGGAAAGAAAAAAAGATGGAAAGGAAAGATATTCTTTCGGATCCCCGTATAGCCAGCCACCAAAAAAAAAAAAAAAAAAACCGGAAAAAAAAACACAACAAAAAACCCCCCAACAACAAAAAAGATATTCTAATTTGTTACAAATAGGGTTGTTAACATTATTTTATTTACATGAGATGTAAAATACAGGAAGAGGAGAAGGATTCTAGGAAAAGAAAGGGAATTTAGTTTCGGACATTGAATATAAAGATGGCTGTAGAACTCCATCAATTACACTCATTATCCATTTTATCTTCATCAGTGACCATTTCTAAGGTACTGAATAAGATCTTTATTAACCATATAACTTCATGCTTTTAGAAAAAATGTCTACCTTTTGAAAATCTAATCATCGTTTTCTTACTCTAAAAGGATACTCTTGACCTAAATATAGCTTGAGAGTGACAGAACAACAATACAAAAAGGAGCTTATTTTCTCCAGCTTCTTATATAATTCCTGTCAAACTCTGGGATCGTAATGTCTATAGCATCCGCACTTTGATTCGTATAGCATTAACCTTTATGTCGTTGTTTTAACATTTTTCGGTAACGTGTTTTAGGCCTTCAGTACTGAGAAGCATTATTGATTTCAATGAATTAAAAATACCAACCACATGAGCACACATTTTTATCAGTTGCCTGCATAAACATTCCTTCTATGAGCAGAAAACTCTTAATGAAGAAAAAGATAAATCAAAAGAGGATTGGGGAAAGCCAAAAAGGTGATTGAAAACATATTATAGATCTCTTTCCCATAAATAAATAGTGACTATGTATCTACACTATATAAAATATACATTTTTCAAATTTAAGATGGCTACGGAATATACAATCTTGTTTTTAAAAAGTAGTTTTATACTTTCTTCTAGTAATATATTGCTACTTTAGATAAAAGCCCATTGAAAAGGAGTGTATATATATAATATTCATATTAACATATAATATTCATCTTAAACTGTGATGTTTACAATTTCTTACCTATTTATGTTAATCATGGTTAAAACACACAATGTCACGAGAATCGACTTGCTATTATCTACAGAGATAAAATGGCTCAGAGATATAGAAAATCCAGAAATTATTTACAAACCCAATTACTAATTTCCCTATCACCAGCCCCATCACTATTGTTTGCTTATTTCTCAAATGCCCAGAACACAAATTTAACTCTTTCAGAGAGATGACAGATGTTTTCAATTGCCCTCTCATTTTGACAGTATACTAGACAGTCTAGATATATATATATAGACTACATAGTCTACATGGACATATACATATACATATATAAACTTATAAGTTAAATATATTTCCTATTGCTAACAATCATATACAGTTTATCAGATAATGGTCTATTAGGTACTCATAAATAATTTTTTATATTAGTGCATATAATTGGTCTTTTTGTTAAGTCAGGTCAAAGAACTTCATAAGCATTACCTCAATAGTTTATACTATTAGATACAAAAAAACTCTTATGATATTTAGCTAGGAATATTGAGTGTCTCTACAAAAGGTTCCAAAATTAATTAAAAGTCTAAAGACCTGGTTTTCCAACTTTCATATTCTGTCTCTCAGCACATAGTCAAATTATCTACATGGCTGTTATTAGCAATGAGGAGGAACAAAAGTTAACCTACCATTTTAACATGCTATAGAGAATTGGAAGGATTTTGGAGAGTTTTGTTTCAGAAAATAGAGTGAACAGAGCTAATGTGGACACTCCTGAATGTTAAAAATGTGTATAATTGTTGCATTGAACATGACCAAAATGTTTAAATGTATATCTATGCTCAGAAGAAAGAAAGAGAAATCCATAGGTACCAGAAAAACACTCTAAGGTAGACTGACTGTCCGACTCTGGTGATCAAGGGAAATCCTACTGAATATCTATAGAACTAGGATATGGGTCTAATATGCATACGAAGATAAAAGATCTGGTCATGGGTCAAGGTAAAGCAGGGAATTATATTTGAATTAAACCTGGGACCCTGGAAAGGAAATTTGAAAGATTTTCCCCCTTGGTGTAAGGAAGCTATAATTTTTTTTTTTCTATGCCTGGATCTTCTAGGTTTAAAAAAAATCTGTTCCGCAAAAAAAGTGATGTTCAAGTCATGCACCAAATGGGCATATGGATTCAATTTTACACAAATCATCTGGTACAATAAATGAACATGAAAATGCTGATGGCACACCTACCAGAAGCAAATGCAAAAACTCTAGCAAGTTGATGGGCCACCCAGATCCACCTTAAGAAATGTTATTTCCCCCAGCTGTGTAGAGCAAGGTCTGGCAGATAACCTTTAGCTGACAGCCCCTATGAGGATTACCTCTGCCAAAAACAACCCACTGGCCCAGAGGCACACCCCCTTCTCAGGGCATCTTGCCTCCGAAGACAGCTGAAAGGGACAGTATTATAAAGGTCTAGCTCCCTTGCTCCAATGGGACAATTCTTCAATACTGCCAGTTGAGTCAGCATAGTTATCTGTTAAGCCTGCATTGCAAGCATTGAACCTAACAGCATTCCCTAAAAAAAAATCCTATGTGCAAATTTCTGCTTCAGAATTAGCGTCCAAGGGAACCCAACATGCAACAGCAAGATTTACACAATGCAAAACACTGGACTACCACAAAGAAAAATATATATACTCATATGTTTCTTGCCAAAGAAGACAAGCTAATTATAAAAAAAAAAAATTCAAAAGGTAATAGGATATGTTCTGCAATGAGTAAATTAATAGATACTACAAATGAAATGAATATTCTCAAAGTACTTGAAAGAATATACTGAAAGATACTATAATAATTAGTTTAACTAACTAGAAAAAAAGAAGAAATTAGAAACCATGATGGGGGATAAAAACGTTATAGAGAAAAAGGAAGGTAGATTTGAGGGGAAAAAAGAAAAAAATAGAAATATGTGTAGGGAGTATAGTGTATTGGAAATTAATATGCATTCTACATTCCCTCTAGCTTGCCTTCATGTTCTGCAAATCCTGGAAAGCAAAAACATACATTTACAAGACTTCCTTGAACAAGGTCTCTGGATGTGATTTAGATTCAGCCAAACAGACACACTGATGTGAAATGTGGTCTTACACATAAAGCAGAGACTTTGCTTCTTTGAATTCTGCTGGAAAGCAGAGTCATGGAGGCTTTACTGAAGTCTCCCATGTCTAGTTGTTCATTTTATAGCAGGGCCAGTACTCTGCTGAGGCTTCCAGCACAAGCTTTAAAGGGACACCAAAAGTCTCAGAAATCACGATAAATAGTATTCTAATGCAATTTTTAAAAGGCAAAATTAAGATTAAAAACAAACCCACAACGAACGAAAATGAAAGTTGCAAAGAAAGATAGGATCAGTATACTGGTAGTTCCTTTTGTCTCATGCTCTACTACGGCTGCCCATTGGCACTGTAACTGATCCTGTCTTTCTTTGCAACGCTGGTAATTTGTTTGTTATGAATATTTTGCATTAATTCTGATTTAATTGTATTATCAATATATTTTGTCTATATTTACCATCTTATTTTGTATTCTGTATTTGTTTTGCCTATTCACCATTTTTCTCTCCTTTCGAACCTTTTTTTTGATTTAGTGATTATTTTTAGTAATCCATTTGCCTTCTTCTCCTAGTTGAGGTGGGTTCATAATCTACTTCTGTTTCTTTCAGTCACTACCTAGAAATTAAAACTTGCACACTAAGCTAATATAATTAATACCTGTTTCCTTCTCCAGAATTACACAACAAATTTAGAACATTTCAGTTGCATTTAACACCATCAGCCGTAAGTTATCACTCCACTTAAATTTTTTTGAAAACGCACAATACGTTAATTTTAATACAATTAATGTAGTTTTAATTATATCTATATATTCACATTATTTTTTCTTCATTTCTTCTCAAGTGTCAGACCTTCAACCTGGGATTTTTTTTTTTTTTCCTTATGCCTGAAGACTTTCCTTCGTGATTTCCTTTAATTAGGGGTGGCTGACATAAACTTACTCAGTTCTTGCTTGCTTGAAAATTATATTATGTTTTTCAAAACTAGGAAGGTGTCCTACCATTGTCATCAGTTTCCATTATTGTTGAAAAATGGCAGTCTAAATACTGTTCCCTTGAAGATAATTCATCTGACTGCTCTATATCTTTTTGTCAAAGGTAAAAACACACCATACCATTTTTCACAGTAGCTGCACCAATTTTATATTCACATAAGTAATGTAGAAGAGTTCCAATTTCTCCATATCCTCGCCAAACTAATTGTTTTCTGGTATTTTTTTGTAATAGTCATCCTAATGGTTATGAAATGTTATATAATTGTGGTTTTGATTTGCATTACCCTAATTATCAATGATGTTGAGCATATTCTCATGTGCTTATTGGCCATTTGTATATTTTCTTTAGAAAAATGTCTATTCACGTCCTTTGAACATTTTTTAACTGGTTTTGTTTTGTAGTTGTCATTGAGTTGTTGGAGTTTTTTATATATCCTAGATATCAATCTCTTGTCAAATACATGATTTGAAAATTTTCCCCCATTCTATGGATGGTCTTTTCACCCTGTTGACAGTGTGCTTTAATGCACTAAATTTTTAAATTTTGAAGAAACTCCACTTACCTATTTTTTCTTTTGCTCCCTGTGTTTTTGAGTTATATCCAAGAAATCACTGCCAAATCCAATGTCATGAAGCTTTCACCAGTGATTACTTCTAATATTATTGCAGTTTAAGCTTTTATATTTAGGTCTTCAATCCACTTTATGTTAATTTTTGTACATGGTGAAAGGTAAGACTCTAACTTCCTTTTTTTCATTTGATTATCTAGTTTTCCCAACACCAATTATTGTCCTTTCTCCATTAAATGCTTTTAGCAACCTTATAGAAAATCAATTCCCATATATGCAAAAGTTTATTTCTGTGCTTTCTATTCCCTTCCATTGGTATATATGTCTGTCTTTGTGTTAGTACCAAGCTGTTTTGATTGCTGTAGCTTGGTAGTAAGTTTTGAAATCAGGCAGTGTGAAATCTTGAACTTAGTTTTTCCTTTTTTATATTGCTTTGGTTATTCATGGTCTCTTGTGATTCCACATAAATTTTAGGATAGATTTTTCTATGTCTGCCAAAAATGTTGTAATTTTGATAGGGATTGCACTGAATATGTAGATCACATTAGGAGTATTGACATCATAACAATATTGTCTTTCAATCCACGAACATGGGATATCTTCCTCATGTTTATGTCTTCATAACAACATTTCCTCATGTTGTCTTTCAACAACATTTTGTAATTTTCATTGTACAATACTTTTTCCTCTTTGACTAAGCTTATCAACAAATATTTTATTCTTTTTTTACTATGGTAAATGGAATTCTTTTGATTTTTTTCAAGTTGTTTATTATTAATTTATGAGAAAGCAATTAAATTTGTGCATTGATTTTGTATGTTGCATATTTTGTGAATTTGCTGAATAGTTCTAACATGGTTTTTCTACAAACAAGAAACAGAAATAATTTAATTTCTTCCTTTTCAATTTGGCTGTCCTTTCTTTCTTTTTCCTGCATAATTGTTCTGGCTAGGACTTACAGTACTACACTGAATACCAGTGGTGGAAGTGGGCATCCTTGTGTTGTTCCTGACCTTTTAGGAAAAGTTTTTATTTTTCACCATTTAATAAGTTAGCTGTGGGCTTTTCATATATAGACTTTTTATGCTGAGGTAATTTCCTTCTGTTGAGTGTTTATATCATAAAAGGATGTTGACTTTATCAAGTGCTTTTTCTGCATCAATTGAGATGATAATGTGTTTTTTTTCTTCATTCTGTTAGTGTGGTATATTACATTGACTGATTTTTGTACATTGAACTATCATTGCATTCCAGGAAGTAATTCCACTTGGTCATGGTGTATATACCTTTCAATATACTGTTAAATTCAGTTTGCTGGAATTTTGTTGAGGATTTATGCATCAATATTTATAAGAAATATTGGTATGTAAGGTTCTTTTCATATAAAGGCTGTCTAGCTTTTGTATCAGGGGAATACTGACTTCATACAATGGGTTAGAAAGTGTTCCACCATATTTAGATTTTGAACGATTTTGAGAAGGATTGGTGTTAATTCTTTTTTAGAATTTTGGTAGAATTCATCAGTGAAACCATCTGATCTTGGGCTTTTCTTTGTTAAGAGGTGTTTGGTTACTGACCTGATCTCATTACCAGTTATAGATATACTCAAAATTCCTACTTTGGGGGATTCAGTATTGGTATTTGTGTGATTCTAGGAGTTTGTCCACTTCATGTAGGCTATACAATTCACTAATGTAAAATTGTTCGAAGTACACTTTTACAATCTTTTTTTATTTATTTCTGTAAAATTGGTAGTAATGTCCTCTTTCATTTCTGATTTTAGATATTTGTCCTCTCTCTTTTTTCTTAGTCAATCTAGCTAAAGGATTATTAAATATGTTAATCTTTTTGAAGAACCAACTCTTGGTTTTGTTGATTTTCTATACTGTTTTTTGTTCTCCATTTTTTTTTATCTCTGTCTTAATCTTTATTATTTCCTTCCTTCTACTAAATTTTGGCTTAATCTATTCTTCTTTTTCTAGCTCCTTAAGGTATAATGATAGGTTGGTAATTTGAGGCCTTTTTTTCTTTTTTAATGTAAGCATTTACAGCTATAAATATCCTTCTTAAGACTGATTGTGCTGCATCCCATAAGCTTTGATATGTTGTTCTTTAATTTTCATTTGTCTCAGAATATCTTGTATTTTTCCATGTAGTTCCTTTTTTGACACAGTGGTTGCTTAAATGAGTTGTTTAATTTCCACCTAATTGTGAACTTCTAAGTTTTCCTTCTGCTGTTGATTTCTAGCTTCATTTAATTGTGATCAAAGGATGCTTTGTTTGATTTCAATCTTTTTTAATTTATAAAAGCTTGTTTTGTCACTTAACATATGATCTGCCCTGGAATATACTCCATGTGCACTTGAGGAAAAGGTGTATTCTTCTGTTTTTTGGTGAAATGATCTGTACATGTCTTTTAGTACCAGTTGGTCTGTAGTGTTGTTTGAGCCTTCTATTTCCTTACTGATCATTTGCCTGAATTTATAGCCACTATTGAGAGTGGAGTTGAAGTTCCTACTATTAATGTAAATATGTCTATTTCTCCCTTCATTTCTGTCAATGTTTGCTTGAAATATATTAGAACTCTGATGTTTAGTGTATATATGCTTATGAATATTATTTATTTTTGGTGAGGACCCTTTTATCAATATATACTGACCTTTTTCTCTTGTGACAGTTTTTGACTTAAAGGTCTAATATTAGTGTAGACACCCCTGCTCTTTTTTGATTACTGTTGGTGTGGAATATCTTTTGCCATCTTTTCACTTTCAACCTATTAGTGTCCTTAGACATATAGTGGGATCCCTGTTTTTTGGTTTTTGGTTTGTTTTTGTTTTTGTTTTTCCATTCTGTTAATCTAGGCAATTCGATTATGGTGATTAATTCATTCACATTTAAAGTAATTATTGATAGGGACACACTTACCTATTCCATTTTGATGTGCGTTTTTCGTATTTCTAATAGCTTTTTTGTCCCTTTTCTCCATTACTGCCTTCCTTTGTGTTTAATTGATTTTTAGTGACAAATTTTGATATACTTATCACTTCCTTTTGTGTGTATTCTATAGGTATTTTCATTGAGGTTACCAGAGAAATTACACATAACATATTAAGATTATGATAATCTAACGTTAACTGATACCAACATAACTTCCATCACCTACAAATCTATTCCTTTACAGCTCCACCCCCAGGTTATTAACGTCACAAATTTTCCTGATTTCCTTTATTTCTTTGTGTGCATGTATTTTAGCTCTTTGAGCATATTTAAGATAGTTCTTCAGCAAGTCATTAACTAGTAAGTCAGCATGTGTTTCTTTAGAAACCGTTTTTGGAGATTTATTTTTATTCCCTTGAACGGGCCTTCCTTCCCTGTTTCTTTATATCCTTTGTGAACTGTAATTGAAATTTGAGCATTTGAAAAAACAGCCTCACCTCCCATTCTTTTCAGATGACTGTGAAAGACACTACTAATTAGCAGACCCCTGAGTCTTGAGGTCATTCTGGGGCAAAGGATTGAGGTCTTAATTTTTGGAGCATGCATCCTGTCTGTGCCTGTCTGTACTTTGCTGTTTTCCCCTGGCTTCTTTTAAATGCTAAAATTTAGCAAATACTATTACCCAGCTTTTCTGGGGACCTTTGGCATATCTTTACCTGTACACTCTTGCCCCTGGAAACCTACAGATCTGCAGGTCCTCTGTGGTTTTTATGTACCACAGCACCAACCCCTGCCTCCCGTGGCTTCCATTTTTAGATACAAAGTATGCTGCCATTCCCATATGAGTTTTGAGTTAGACAAGATATGCCAGTCACTCTGGTAGCCCACAAACAGGCAAAAACATTGACAACAATTTCCACTCTGTTCTTTCTGGCCTGAGGGAGTAAATCAGGAGTTGGGTTTTCCTCCTGACCCTATTGCATTATGCTGGGGGAGGGTGGTGCTGAGCTAGAGTGAGTAAAAATGCCACAAAATTTCCTACCATTTTGAATGTGACTTTTGCTTAATTGAGTATGGGCTTGGTTCCTGCAGATATTTGATATTGTTCCAGACGTCCTTTTTTGTTTAACTTATTTTTTAATTTTTATTTTTTTTTCTTTTTATTGTAACAAAGTTGATTGTATATATCTGGGGTTACAGAGTTGAACATCAACACCTACATGCAATATGTGATGCTCACATCAGAATAATTATTATATTCAAGAATATATACTATCTTTGCTATTCATGGCCTTTTACCCATTCCTCCCTCCCTTCCCACTTCTAGTAACCCGAGTTGTCTTTTTGAATGTTCAATGTATTATTGGGAATATTGTATCTTTCTCTCTTATTTATATGTTTATAATTTTAGCTCCAAATTATGAGTGAGAATATACAGTATTTCTCTTTCTGTTCCTGGCTTATTTCACTTAATATGATTTTCTCTAAGTTCATCCATGTTGCTGCAAATGGCAATATTTCATTCTTTTTTACAGCTGAGTAATATTCCATTGTGTATATATACCACATTTCCCTTATCCAGTCATCAAATGATGGACATTTCAGCCATTCTATAAAGTTATTTTAACCAGTACATATTTGTTCATTTAATGTTTCCATGGGAAAATAAGGGCCTGGATCTTCCTACTGGCCTGCTGTCTTACTGTTGTCACTCTCTAAACTGCTTTGTTTTGTTGTGATTAAAATATGCTATTACAGTCATCCATTGCTGTTTTGAATTATTTTATTTATTATATTTGTAAGTTATAGTTTGTACTTTTTCACATCTGCTAGGTCATTTTTATGGTTTCCTATTCTTTGTAGATATTTTCATTCGTGTTATGTATTTCCTAAGTATTGTAAATGTAACTATTTAAAAATTTACCTCTGATAACTCGAAGATATAAAATAATTGTGAACCTGTTTCTGCAGCCTGATTTTTCTGATATTTCCTATACCTAGCGTCCTATTTTGTTCTTCCTTTTGTGTGAATTTTTTTTTAATATGAACTGCTAAATTTGCTTGGAAAAAAATGATTATTGGGGTTATTTGAGACCTGGAAAAAAGGTACAATCCTCTAGATAAGATCTGTATTGAGTTCTGCCAGATGCTCTGGGGAACCACCAGCATGGGATTACTATGTTCTAACAAAAGTTTTGAGTTTTTATGGCTTATCTTGGTGTTATGAATTTTAAGTAAAAAATACTGCAAAAACTGGCTTGTGTTCTTATGTTTCAGTGTTCTTTTTATTTCAGTCCTACACTGCTCAATAACAAAGAAACTTTAACTGTAATTTCATGGTGAGTACAAGGACATAGATGCGGTTTATTTCTTGTTGAAACTTACCCTGATAATATAGGTATTTGGAGTCTCGGTTTTGTGGGAAAGGTGCTTCTGTCTGTCACTCACCTTTAGGATACCTGACATTTGCTTACACTTCCTCAAATACTTCAAGACAATGAAAATATATGCTAAGTGTTGCCAGCTTTGGGACAAAACCTTGGGGGAAAAGTTTTTTTTTTTTTTTTTTTTTTTTTTTATTCATCTGATAACTTCTTTCTATCTTGTCCATTCTTCCACATATCTTAAGATTTAAAAAAATATGTATTTTGTCCTATCTCTGCTTTCAATAAAACTGCTAAACTGGATACATAGCTAGTTTTATTACTGGAAATAGAAGACAAGTATCTGTTTTATAGAACTACAGGGTACAATTTAAATAGGATCTGATTTCAAATCAGGAATTAGTAGATGAGATGAAAAAACACTTAAAAACATTGTAAAAAAGTAGTTTTTCCAATATGTCTCAAAGTGGGTTCTATGAATAACTTGCATCTCAATCACCTTAGCTGATGTCAAAATGAAGATTCCTGGGTCCCACCCAATATAAACTCGATAAAGAATGTCCAGTGGTAGAGCCCAGGAATCTACATTTTTGTCAACCACCGTAGGTAATTCATAAGCACATGAAATTATAAGGCCTATAAATTCAGAAATAAAATTAAAATTATTTACTTTCTTTTTAGTTGTGCATTAAAATATTTCCACTGAAACAAGATGGAATAAAGAAAACCCCTGTGAGAATGATAGGTCAGATTTCTAAATGATGGTTACAGACTTGAGAAGAAAAAAAATGGGAATAGATTATACATTTTAATAAAAAGTTTATTTCCATATAATTAGATTAAGATAATTCATAATTGGAGTACAAATTGATTAATATAATCCATAAACCATATTATATATTCAAGGACACTAAATAATTTTATTTTATTTGTTTATTTATTTTTATTTATTAAGAATATTCATGAGACACAAAGCTAATTGTCACCCCTCGTGCCCATGATGTGAGGGCAAGATTCATACTGTGGGCATACCCATTACCAGAAATTACTTTTGTACCCTGTGTCCCCACCCAATTATCCCCCAACCTCTCTCCCTCTCCCTCTCTCCCCGCTACTTCACTTTGTAGCCCTAGTAATATTCCCTCCCTCTATAAGACCACCATACTACTGTGGCCTTTCTTTCCCTCCTTTCTCTCTTAGCTCCCACACATGAGTGAGCACATGCAGTATTTATCCCTCTGTGCATTGCTTATTTCATTCAACATAAGTTTATACAGGTTCATCCATGTTGTTGCAAATGGGAGTATTTCATTCTTTTTTATGGCAGAGTAGTATGTTATACTGTATATATACCACAGTTTCCTTATCCAATCATCCATCAATGGACATTTGGGTTGGTTCCATCTCTTGGATATTGTAAATGGAGCTGCGATGAATATGGGAGTGCAGGTGTTTCTTCCACATGATGATTTCCATTCCTCTGGGTATATATTCAGAAGAGAATAGGATTGCTGGATTGTATGGAAGATCTATCTGTACTTGTTTGAGAAAGCTCCATACTGATTTCCATAGTTGTTGTACTAATTTACATTCCCACCAGCAGTGCAGGAGTGGTATCTTCTCTCCATACCCTCGCCAGCATTAGATGTTACTCACCATCTTTTTGATTATAGCCAGTCCAACTGGAGTGAGGTGGTACTGGTATAAAAATAAACATTTAGACCAGTGAAGTAGAATTAAGAACCCAGAAATCACTCCTCAGGCTTATAGCCATCTGATATTAGACAAAGGCAACAAAAATCTACATTGGGGAAAAGATTACCTCTTCAAGAATTGGTTCTGGGAAAACTGGATATCCGTATGTAGAAGAATGAAACTAGATACGCATCTCTCACCATACACTAAAACCAACTCAAAATGGATTAAAGGGTTAAGTATAAGACCTGAAATTGTAAAGGTCCTAAAGGAAAATTTAGGTGAAACACTTCCGCAATTAGGTCTGGACATAGGCTTCATTATCATGAGCCCAAAAGCACATGCAGCAAAAGAAAAAAATATACAAATGGGACTATATCAAACTAAAATGTTTCTGCACAGCAAAGGAAACAATGAACAGAGTAGTAAGACAACCTACAGAGTGGGAGAAAAATTTTGCTAACTATGCATCCAACAAGGTATTAATATCCAGAATACACATAGAACTCAAGCAATTATATACTAAAAAACCAAATGACCCAATTAAAAAATGGGCAAAGGAGCTGAATAGACATTTTTCAAAGGAAGACATCCAAATGGCCAAGAAATACATGGAAAAAATGCTCAACATCATTAGTCATCAGGGAAATGCAAACTAAAACCACACTGAGATAGCAAATAATTTTATTCTTCAATGATATTTTTAGTCAGAAGTGGAATTTAAATATTACACAAACCATTTCTAACCCTGCAGTTCACAGCAGAGCTGTGTGCAACAATCCACTTGGCATGCCAAAGAACAAACATCTTTAAACTTTGTGAGGAGTGTGTCAGAAAGTCTGACACGGCAAACCTTAGGGTGCAATATTTCTCACTGCAGATAAATGGCTACTGTTGTGTTGTCTGTCCATATACCTTTCACCTGCTGAGTTTCTGGCCATTTTAGAGGCAGCTTCTCTGTAAACTGAATATAGCCTATATTGCCAAGAACTTTCCACTCACTTCTCTGTTGCTAAAAGCTAAATAACTATTCTCAATCAAAATTCTTATTTTAGATGGTAGTAGACAACAGGAATATGCATGGAAGCGAACATCTTTTGGCGAGGAGTCGAAAATGGATGATACAAGATAGCTTTAATCAGATGGGTGTTTATAGATTTAGTTTACTTTCTCACAAATAATTTAAGAATAGGAATTCTATGTGTTATTCAAATTAATATCAATTTGAAACAAAGTAACATGACTGACTCAACAAATTCTATCACCCAAAAGTGGAAAAGGTAACAGTATTTAGAAATTGCCCTTTAGGAAATTAGAGGGCCTCTACAAACTGAGTATTAGTACTCATCAGCCTACAAGTTCAGACATTTGGATGGATCTGATGCAGTCTAGACATAGATAGATAGATAATATAAATATAAATACATAGATATAGGTAGATATATAGTCCATTGGAACTTTTATAATGTTGAAAACAAGGATATGCTATGTGGTAGACACACAAACAAGACTGTTGCCACCAAAGATTACTCAAAGCCCATCTCTTCTGAGCAGTGAGAAGCCCTAAAAAGGGGTTAATCTCCCCAAACTCTCAAGAGAGAGGCATTCCTTCCATTTGGGAAATTAACCCTGAATTGGGGTGCTCTTCCCACATTTATTCTCCAGACCTGGAAGTTACAGGAAGAGAACATAGGTGGCATTTTTGTTAAGTATAGTTTAACACGTTTAACAATAGAAGCTGGTAACATTCAGTAAGACAGGCAAGGTGACCTTCCATAATGCAGTTTGCAACAAAAGCTTGATTTTAGCAAACATTCTCTTCTTACAGCAAATTCCCAGTATCTTTACATATCAATCAGTAACCTGTCTGTCTTTGAGCCAGCAACCTTGCTATGTTACAGTTCTTTATCTTCCAACAGAGACTATAGCCTGGGTAAAATTTCCTGTCCTTTGCAAGGTCAATATTTGAAACTGCAAGGCTTTGGAAAACCAGGCCCTGTGAAGTACATTTGCTTTATGCATACTCCACAGGTGATCCTCTAAGGAGTCGTCATACTGTTTGATAAGCCCCTCTCCTCAAATTTAGGTAAAGTCTGTGACTTGCTTCTAGCAACAGAACATAGGAAAGGTGATGGGATGTCACTTCCTTGATTAGCTTAAATTATATGGGATTCCATCTTAGCAGATTAAAGTAAAAGATTCTCTTGCTCACTCTAAAAGTAAGCTGTCAGATTGTGTTAAGGCTATGTGGCCAAAAAATAAAATGTGAATGGCCTCTAAGGAACTGGTTGATAGCTGGGAAGAAAATGGGCACTTTAGTCTTAAAACCACAAGGAACAGACACATGAGCTTGGAAGAGGGTCTTAAACTCCAGAAAGGAGTGCAGCCCAAATGATACCTTGATTGCAATCTTGTGAGCCAAGGACTCAACTAGGCCTTTTTTAGTTCTTGAACCATGGAAACTGTGAAATAATAAACAGGTAGTGTTTCTATCTCTTTGAAATGTTATTTTGTAACTGTGGAAATGATACGGCCAGCCATTCTGGCTTGCAACAACAATTTTTAAGACTAATGAAACCTATTACAGCATAGTTATCAAACACTTTGTAAGTAAAGGTGTGTGGACTTTTTCTAAGAATTGAAAACCAATAATTACATTTTGATATTTCCTTGAGACTAGTTGCCATTACACTCATCAATTTTGTGTCTCCAGATCTCTACTTCAGTCATCTTAATGACCTAGGTTAATAAGCATACACACAAACACATGCACAATTCTATTTTCAGTCTTGTTAATAACATTTTGCAGAAGTCTGTAACTATGAAAGGAATGGAAATAAGGCAAAAATCTATGATTGAGGAAAACCACTCTAGACACTGTGATGTATTCACCAGCATGGCATATTTTTCACATTGAAAAATGCTGATAAAAATCATGTTTAACTTAACTTATGTCTTATTCATAAAATCTTTGCCCAGTCTTATGTCCTGAATCATTTCTCCTATATTTTCTTCTAGAAATTTTATAGTTTCAGGTCTGACATTTAAGTCTTTAGTCCATTTTGAGTTGATTTTTATATATGGTGAGAGATAGAGGTCTAGTTTTGTTCTGCATATGGACTTCCAGTTTTCAAAGAACCATTTATTAAGAGTCTGCCCTTTCTCCAATGTATGTTCTTGGCTCCTTTGTTGAAATCAGTTGACTGTAGGTAAGTGATGCATTTCTGGATTTTCTATTACTTTCCACTGGTCTATGTGTCTGTTTTTGCACCAGTATTTTGCTGTTTTGCTTACTACAGCTTTGTAGTATAATTTGAAATCAGGGAGTGTGATGCTTTGCTCGTTTTGCTCAGGATTGCTTTGCCTATTTGTGGTCTTTTGTTGTCCTATATACATTCTTGGATTGTTTTTCTATTTCTTTGACGTATATCTTTGGTGATTTGATTGGGATTGCATTGAATCTATAGATTGCTTTGAGTAGTGTGGTCATTTTGACAATATTGATTCCTCCAATCTGTGATCTTGGGACGTCTTCCCATTTTGTGTGTGTCCGTGTGTCTTTAGTTTCTTTAATCAGTGATTTATAGTTTTCATTGTAGATATTTTTCACCACCTTGGTTAAATTTATTCATAGCTATTTTGTTGTTGTTATTGCTACTGTAAATGAGATTGCTTTATTTTTTAATAGACATTTAATGCATTTTTTTATTTTTAGTATATTTTTATTATTATTAGCATATTCATTATTAGAAATCATGATTTTTCCTTATGCCCTATACCCGACCTGTCCCTGCCCAAACTCCCTTCCTCCCTCCCCCCATCTCCAGTAACCTTAGATTTGGTCTCTCCTTCTGAAAGTTCAATGAATTGTTGTTGTCTTTTCTTTCTCTCTTTCTTTCTTTCTTTCTTTCTTTCTTTCTTTCTTTCTTTCTTTCTTTCTACACATATAGCATTTCACTTCCCGCAGTGTTTGTGAACGGGTAGACAGATGAACGTACAGAGTTGGCCACTTCAGAAGTAATAGCGTTTTAATGAATATTATAATTACTAATGTGGGTATTACTGAAAGACACTGATCTGAGATGCTGGGTACTGTTCCAGCTTTATTATCGTATAACTTCGTATAATGTATGCTATACGAAGTTATTACGTTCCTTCCTTCCTTCCTTGCACCCAGTTATAAGTGAGAGCATGTGGTATTTCTCTTTCCTAGTTTGGCTTAGTTCACTTAACATAATTTTTTCCAGACTCATCCATGTTGCTGCAAATGGCAGGATTTCATTCCTTTTTATGGTGAGTAGTAATCCACTGTGTATATATACCACATTTTCTGCATCCAGTCGTCCATTGATGGACACTTAGGTTGGTTCCTTATCTTGGCTATTCCAAATAGAGCTGCAGTGAACGTAGGAGTGCAGGTATCCCTTTGACATGATGATCTCCATTCCTTTGGATATATGTCCAGTAGTGGGATTGCTGGATCATATGGTAGCTCTGTCTGTAGTTGTTTGAGAAACACCCATACTGTTTTCCATAATGAGAGATTGCTTTCTTGATTTCTTTTTCTGCTAGTTTGTTGTAGTGTATAGAATTGCTATTGATTTCTGTGTGTTGATTTTGTATCCTGCCACTTTACTGAATTTTTTTGTCATGTCTAGGTGTTTTTTGTAGAGTCTTTAGGTTTCTCTGTATATAAAATCATATCATCTACAAACAGGAACAATTTGACTTCCTCTTTTCCAATTTGGTGCCCTTTATTTCTTTCTCTTGCCTAATTACTATGACTAAGATTTCCAGTACTATGTTGAATAAAAGTAGGGAGAGTAGACACCCTCATTCCAGTTCTTAGGGCAAAAACTGAAAAGTTTTCAGGATGATGTTAGCTGTGCATTTATCATACATATCTTTTATTGTATTAAGATACATTTCTTCTGTATCTAATTTGTTGAGAGTTTTTATCATGAAGGAGCTTTGAATGTTATCAAATTCTTTTTCTGCTTCTGTTGAGATAATCATGTTTTTTTCTTTCACTCTGTTTTTTTTTTTTTTTTTTTTTTTTAAAGATGACCGGTAAGGGGATCTTAACCCTTGACTTGGTGTTGTCAGCACCACGCTCACCCAGTGAGCTAACCGGCCATCCCTATATGGGCTCCGAACCCGTGGCCTTAGTGTTATCAGCACCGCACTCTACCGAGTGAGCCACGGGCCAGCCCTTTCTTTCACTCTGTTAAAGAGGGTAAAGATTTTATGAATAAGACCTCAAAAGTACAGGCAATGAAAGCAAAAATAAACAAATGGGATTATACCAAACTGAAAAGCTTCTGTACAGCAAAGGAAACAATCAACAGAGTGAAGAGACAACCTGCAGAATGGGAGAAAATATTTGCAAACTATGCATCTGACAAGACATTAACATCCAGAATATATAAAGAACTCAAACAACTTCATAGTGTAAAAAAAAAAAAAAAAAAAAATCCAAACTATGCATCTGACAAGACATTAACATCCAGAATATATAAAGAACTCAAACAACTTCATAGTGTAAAAAAAAAAAAAAAAAAATCCACAAAAAATCCAATTTTAAAATAGGCAAAGGAGCTGAATAGACATTTCTCAAAGAAAGACATACAAATAGCCAACAGGTACATGAAAAAATGCTCAACATCACAAATCATTCGGGAAATGCAAATCAAAACCACATTGGGATATCATCTTGCCCCAGTTAGACTGGCCAGTATCAAAAAGACAGAGAATGCAAGGATGCAGAGAATGAGAAGCCCTCTTACACTGTTGATGGGACTGTAAATTAGCACCTATTATGGAAAACAGTATGGAGATTTCTCAAACAAGTACAGATGGGATTACCATACAATCCAGCAATCCCACTGCTGGGTATATACCAAAAGGTACGGAAATCACTGTGTCAAAGGGATACCTGCACTGCCATGTTGATCACATCTCTACAATAGCCAAGATGTAGAACAAACGTAACTGTCCATCAACAGATGACTGGAAAAAGAAAATTTAATATGTATACACAATGACATACTACTCAGCCATAAAGAGGAAAGAAATTCTGCCATTTGTAACAACATGGATGAGCTTGTTGAAAATTATGTTAAATGAAATAAGTCAGGCACAGGAAGAGAGATACAGCATGTTTTCACTTATACGTGGAAGTTAAAAAAGTTGATCTCGAAGTGGAGAGTAGAATAGTGGTTACTAGAGAATGGCAAGGGAATAGAGGGGGTGGTCAAAGGATGCTAAATTGTAGACATAGATAAGAAGAATAAGATCTAGTGTTCTATTGTAATATAGGAAGACTATAGTCAACAACAATTTGCTATACAAGTTCATATAGCTAATTGAGGGGATTTTTAATGTTCCCAAAAAAGAGGTGACAAATGTTTGAGGTGGTCAATATGCTAAATACCCTGTTATGATCATTGCACACCACACTGTATAAATTAACCCAAATATCACATTGTACTCCATAAATATATACAATTATCATGGGTCAATTCATAAAAAAGTAAAATAAAAAGAGAAAAAATAAAAGAATAGAATAGTGGTTGCCCTGCTAGGGCTAATGTCTAGAGTCCTGCTCACAGTGCCAGTTGAAGAGCTCTCTTAATCCTGTTCATGATGCAAATTGTAAAGCTACTTGGCCATGCTATTTGTCGGGCTCTTTTACCTGCCAGTAATCCTGCACTGACTGGGCTGATTGTTGAGCTAGGGCTGGTTCTGGAGCTCCCAGATCCCTCAAGCCCATTCACAGACTGGGTCACAAACCCTTAATATGCCAGGCTGGGTCACTAGACCCCTTCACGCAGATCTATGAGCTAGGTAACCAGCCAAAACATCCTTGGAGCCATAGGTTGGAAAGCATGGCTGTGCTGGGTGGATGCCCGAGGCAGATGCACACCTGCCTGCTTCACTAAAACTACTCTCTACCTCTCTCTCTCTCTCTCTCTCTCTCTCTCTCTCTCTCTCTCCTCTCTCTCTCTCTCTC